>NW_027310040.1:127500-130000 GCF_047496795.1 Chiloscyllium punctatum
AAGAAAGGATCGTCGGCTTGGGGGTACGCCCGTTTCCGTTTCAACTTGTCTCGCGAGGGTGGTTTCGGGGCCAGCAGGAGAGCTCGTCGGGGTAGCAGGCCCTGCAGCCGTGGTCACCGCCAAACCCCCACAACTCGAGCAAGTGAAAAAAAAAGTAACAAATAAGAAAGGATCGTCGGCTTGGGGGTACGCCCGTTTCCGTTTCAACTTGTCTCGCGAGGGTGGTTTCGGGGCCAGCAGGAGAGCTCGTCGGGGTAGCAGGCCCTGCAGCCGTGGTCACCGCCAAACCCCCACAACTCGAGCAAGTGAAAAAAAAAGTAACAAATAAGAAAGGATCGTCGGCTTGGGGGTACGCCCGTTTCCGTTTCAACTTGTCTCGCGAGGGTGGTTTCGGGGCCAGCAGGAGAGCTCGTCGGGGTAGCAGGCCCTGCAGCCGTGGTCACCGCCAAATCCCCACAACTCGAGCAAGTGAAAAAAAAAGTAACAAATAAGAAAGGATCGTCGGCTTGGGGGTACGCCCGTTTCCGTTTCAACTTGTCTCGCGAGGGTGGTTTCGGGGCCAGCAGGAGAGCTCGTCGGGGTAGCAGGCCCTGCAGCCGTGGTCACCGCCAAACCCCCCACAACTGTTGGGCGCCTACCTGCGCGGGGCAGGAGGACACTTTCCGATTTCAAATCTCCGTTTGCCGAGTCCACCCCGAACGCACGCGGGCGGGCGGGTTCGCATCACCCTTCGTCACAAGGGGCGAAGCCCGTTCCACCGTCTCGTCAGTAGTGCCGACCGGTCTGTGATCGACGAGGGGAGCCACACCAGGTCCGGCCCTGCTGCTTGGCGGCACCGCGTCGTCGGGAGCTCGCGACAGACGGAGGGTTTCGGTGTACTCTCCAGCCACGGGAAACGAAGCCGGTGATGCAGGCGCCGGTCCTTCGCTCCCAAATCGGCTGGGTTTACATCGTTGCTATCTAGTCACGCTCCCTTCAAACCCGACGGGGTACCTATTCCCCTCACCCGTCTGTGCGTATACAGCCTCTTTGCACTTGCGGGATGGGGGTGGTGGTTTAAAGACTCTCGAGTTGCCGCCCGTCGGTCTCCGAGCTCCGTGCAGTAGTGATCCCCAGCGAACTGCCAGCAGGGCGAACGAGCGATCCCGCTCTCGGTCGGGGCGCCTGGCGTCGATCGGTGGTCGGTGGCTTGCGGGCAAGCTGCGCTGTGAGTGTGGGAACGAGTATGACGAGCCGTTGCCGCGACTCCCATTCCACCTCGGCGGTGGCTGGGCCGGGCGGGCGTCTGCTCGGGCGAGTGCCGCCCCCGCCTCCTCGCAGGAAGTCCGCTCGCCGACACGCCGCCACGTGCACGCGTCAGTGACGCTGCCGAACCGATGGCCGGTGCCCGTTCCCGCCTCTGCTTTTCCTAGGGCAAAGCTGCTGCACGCCTCGTGATACTCGGCGGGCGACATGGTGGCGGTGATCCTGCCTCCGTCGCTGCGGTGCGTTGGGGCACGCATCGCCTCTTGGGCGCCCTGTCCTCCTCCCCCCAATAGACGTATGTTTCTGCGGGCCGCACCAGGATGGTGCTCCCCACCGCTTCACGCCACCCTGCTCCGCCCGCACGCCGGCGTGCAGGTGGCTGTAGCTCAAGGTGGGGAGCGTATGTGCGGTCCGGGTCGCTTTCCTCTGGCGAGGGAGAGAGACCTAAAACAAACTCAGACAACTCTTGACGGTGGATCACTCGGCTCGTGCGTCGATGACGAACGCAGCTAGCTGCGAGAATTAATGTGAATTGCAGGACACATTGATCATCGACACTTTGAACGCACTTTGCGGCCCCGGGTTCTTCCCGGGGCCACGCCTGTCTGAGGGTCGTTTGGCAATCAATCGCACTCGCCTTGGCTGGCGAGAGCGCGGCTGGGGTGTCGCAGAGGACCCGTCCTCTTTGTCCCCCTAAGTTCAGACTCCGGAGCCCTCCGGCGTCGGAGCGCTTGGCCTTTCCCCCCCACCCTGCACATTCCGTTCGTCAGGCTCGACGCCATCCCCCCGCCGGGGAGCGCGGCCTGGCGTCCGTCTGTGTCGTGGCAGTGGGGCCAGCACGGCTGTCACCGGTCCCAGAATGGCTGTCGGTGGTTCACACTGTGTGTGTGTGCCAACCCTCCTGGTCTTTGGGACACGGAGCTGCCACGAAGTGTTGAGCCTCCAGTGGGGGGTCTGCCTAAGCTCTGCACGTCCGCATTGGGTCCGTCTCTCGGTTGGCTGGCAGTGGAAAGAGTGAAGGGAGCCGCGGAGGTCCGGTGCTGGTGCGCCGCCGGCCTGACCGTGGAGCTCGCCGGTTTGACACGCTGACCCGACTCGATGGTTGATCGATTGAGAGTGCTGGGAGCTGCAGGCCGCCCGCTGCTGCAGCCGCCCGTCTCGTGGTTCGTCCTCGGCCTTAAGTGGCCGGCGGGGCGTCTGATCCTGTCTCCCCTGCTGGCGCCGAGTGCCTGGCCGAGGGAGGAGGTTTTCGTCG
>NW_027310040.1:142500-152500 GCF_047496795.1 Chiloscyllium punctatum
GATGGGGGTGAAAGTGACTGCTCAACCCGACTTTGAGGCTTCTAACCCGGGTAGCTCAGCCGGGTTTGATCCGGCGGTTCTGCCGACGGTCTCGTCTTCGAGGCGGCTGCCTCCCCCGTGTCCAGGCCGATTTTCATGCATTTCCATCGGCGGGAAGAGGTCCAAACGGGAATGGGATTGAACGTGACTGCTCAAGCCGACTTTGAGACCTGTAACGCGGGTAGCTCAGCCGGGTTTGACCCGGCGGTTCTGGCGACGGTCTCGCCTTCGAGGGGGGAGCGTCCCCCGTGTTCAGGCCGAATTTTGTGCATTTCCATCGGCGGGAAGAGGTCCAAACGGGAATGGGATTGAATGTGACTGCTCAAGCCGACTTTGAGACCTGTAACGCGGGTAGCTCAGCCGGGTTTGACCCGGCGGTTCTGGCGACGGTCTCGCCTTCGAGGGGGGAGCGTCCCCCGTGTTCAGGCCGAATTTTGTGCATTTCCATCGGCGGGAAGAGGTCCAAACGGGAATGGGATTGAATGTGACTGCTCAAGCCGACTTTGAGACCTGTAACGCGGGTAGGTCAGCCGGATTTGACCCGGCGGTTCTGCAGACGGTCTCGTCTTCGAGGGGGGAGCGCCCACCGTGTACAGGCCGATTTTCATGCATTTCCAACCGTGGGAAGGGGTCCGAAAGGGGATGGGGGTGAAAGTGACTGCTCAACCCGACTTTGAGGCTTCTAACCCGGGTAGCTCAGCCGGGTTTGATCCGGCGGTTCTGCCGACGGTCTCGTCATCGAGGGGGGAGACTCCCCCGTGTTCAGGCCGATTTTCATGCATTTCCAACGGTGGGAAGTGGTCCAAAGGTCGATGGGGGTGGACGTGACTGCTCATACCGACTTTGAGACTTGTAAGCCGGGTAGCTCAGCCGGGTTTGACCCGGTGGTTCTGCCGACGGTCTCGTCTTCGAGGGCGGACCCTCCCCCGTGTTCAGGCCGATTTTCATGCATTTCGAAGCGTGGGAAGTGGCCCAAAAGGGAATGGGGGTGGACGTGACTGCTCATACCGACTTTGAGACTTGTAAGCCGGGTAGCTCAGCCGGGTTTGATCCGGCGGTTCTGCCGACGGTCCCGTCTTCGAGGGGGGAGCGCCCACCGTGTACAGGCCGATTTTCATGCATTTCCAACCGTGGGAAGGGGTCCGAAAGGGGATGGGGGTGAAAGTGACTGCTCAACCCGACTTTGAGGCTTCTAACCCGGGTAGCTCAGCCGGGTTTGATCCGGCGGTTCTGCCGACGGTCTCGTCATCGAGGGGGGAGACTCCCCCGTGTTCAGGCCGATTTTCATGCATTTCCAACGGTGGGAAGTGGTCCAAAGGTCGATGGGAGTGAATGTGACTGCTCAACCCGACTTTGAGACTTGTAAGCCGGGTAGGTCGGCCGGGTTTGATCCGGCGGTTCTGCCGACGGTCTCGTCTTCGAGGGCGGACCCTCCCCCGTGTTCAGGCCGATTTTCATGCATTTCGAACCGTGGGAAGTGGTCCAAAAGGGAATGGGGGTGGACGTGACTGCTCATACCGACTTTGAGACTTGTAAGCCGGGTAGCTCGGCCGGGTTTGACCCGGCGGTTCTGCCGACGGTCTTGTCTTCGAGGCGGGTGCCTCCCCCGTGTACAGGCCGATTTTCATGCATTTCCAACCGTGGGAAGTGGTCCAAAAGGGGATGGGAGTGAACGTGACTGCTCAACCCGACTTTGGCGCTTCCGAGCCGGGTAGCTCAGCCGGGTTTGACCCGGCGGTTCTGCCGTCGGTCTCGTCTTCGAGGGGGGAGCGTCCCCCGTGTTCAGGCCGAATATTGTGCATTTCGAACCGTGGGAAGTGGTCCAAAAGGGAATGGGAGTGAACGTGACTGCTCAAGCCGACTTTGGCGCTTCCGAGCCGGGTAGCTCAGCCGGGTTTGATCCGGCGGTTCTGCCGACGGTCTCGTCTTCGGGGCGGCTGCCTCCCCCGTGTCCAGGCCGATTTTCATGCATTTGCAACCGTGGGAAGTGGTCCAAAAGGTCGATGGGAGTGAATGTGACTGCTCAACCCGACTTTGAGACTTGTAAGCCGGGTAGGTCGGCCGGGTTTGATCCGGCGGTTCTGCCGACGGTCTCGTCTTCGAGGGCGGACCCTCCCCCGTGTTCAGGCCGATTTTCATGCATTTCGAACCGTGGGAAGTGGTCCAAAAGGGAATGGGGGTGGACGTGACTGCTCATACCGACTTTGAGACTTGTAAGCCGGGTAGCTCGGCCGGGTTTGACCCGGCGGTTCTGCCGACGGTCTTGTCTTCGAGGCGGGTGCCTCCCCCGTGTACAGGCCGATTTTCATGCATTTCCAACCGTGGGAAGTGGTCCAAAAGGGGATGGGAGTGAACGTGACTGCTCAACCCGACTTTGGCGCTTCCGAGCCGGGTAGCTCAGCCGGGTTTGACCCGGCGGTTCTGCCGTCGGTCTCGTCTTCGAGGGGGGAGCGTCCCCCGTGTTCAGGCCGAATATTGTGCATTTCGAACCGTGGGAAGTGGTCCAAAAGGGAATGGGAGTGAACGTGACTGCTCAAGCCGACTTTGGCGCTTCCGAGCCGGGTAGCTCAGCCGGGTTTGATCCGGCGGTACTGCCGACGGTCTCGTCTTCGGGGCGGCTGCCTCCCCCGTGTCCAGGCCGATTTTCATGCATTTGCAACCGTGGGAAGTGGTCCAAAAGGTGATGGGAGTGAATGTGACTGCTCAACCCGACTTTGGCGCTTCCGAGCCGGGTAGCTCAGCCGGGTTTGATCCGGCGGTTCTGCCGACGGTCTCGTCTTCGGGGCGGGTGCCTCCCCCGTGTACAGGCCGATTTTCATGCATTTCTATCGGTGGGAAGTGGTCCAAAAGGGAATGGGAGTGAACGTGACTGCTCAACCCGACTTTGGCGCTTCCGAGCCGGGTAGCTCAGCCGGGTTTGACCCGGCGGTTCTGCCGACGGTCTCGCCTTCGCGAGGGGGGCCTCCCCCGTGTACAGGCCGATTTTCATGCATTTCCAACCGTGGGAAGTGGTCCAAAAGGGAATGGGGGTGGACGTGACTGCTCATACCGACTTTGAGACTTGTAAGCCGGGTAGCTCAGCCGGGTTTGATCCTGCGGTTCTGCCGACGGTCTCGTCTTCGAGGGGGGAGCGTCCCCCGTGTTCGGGCCGAATTTTGTGCATTTCGAACCGTGGGAAGTGGTCCAAAAGGGAATGGGGGTGAACGTGACTGCTCAACCCGACTTTGGCGCTTCCGAGCCGGGTAGCTCAGCCGGGTTTGACCCGGCGGTTCTGCCGAGGGTCTCGTCTTCGAGGGGGGAGCGTCCCCCGTGTTCAGGCCGAATTTTGTGCATTTCGAACCGTGGGAAGTGGTCCAAAGGTCGATGGGAGTGAATGTGACTGCTCATACCGACTTTGAGGTTTCTAACCCGGGTAGCTCGGCCGGGTTTGACCCGGCGGTTCTGCCGACGGTCTCGTCTTCGAGGGCGGACCCTCCCCCGTGTACAGGCCGATTTTCATGCATTTCGAACCGTGGGAAGTGGTCCAAAAGCGGATGGGAGTGAACGTGACTGCTCAACCCGACTTTGGCGCTTCCGAGCCGGGTAGCTCAGCCGGGTTTGATCCGGCGGTTCTGCCGACGGTCTCGTCTTCGAGGCGGGTGCCTCCCCCGTGTACAGGCCGATTTTCATGCATTTCGAACCGCCGGAAGTGGTCCAAAAGGGGATGGGAGTGAATGTGACTGCTCAAGCCGACTTTGGCGCTTCCGAGCCGGGTAGCTCAGCCGGGTTTGACCCGGCGGTTCTGCCGACGGTCTCGTCTTCGAGGGGGGAGCGTCCCCCGTGTTCAGGCCGAATTTTGTGCATTTCGAACCGTGGGAAGTGGTCCAAAAGGGAATGGGGGTGAACGTGACTGCTCAACCCGACTTTGGCGCTTCCGAGCCGGGTAGCTCAGCCGGGTTTGACCCGGCGGTTCTGCCGAGGGTCTCGTCTTCGAGGGGGGAGCGTCCCCCGTGTTCAGGCCGAATTTTGTGCATTTCGAACCGTGGGAAGTGGTCCAAAGGTCGATGGGAGTGAATGTGACTGCTCATACCGACTTTGAGGCTTCTAACCCGGGTAGCTCGGCCGGGTTTGACCCGGCGGTTCTGCCGACGGTCTCGTCTTCGAGGGCGGACCCTCCCCCGTGTACAGGCCGATTTTCATGCATTTCGAACCGCCGGAAGTGGTCCAAAAGGGGATGGGAGTGAACGTGACTGCTCAAGCCGACTTTGAGGCTTCTAACCCGGGTAGCTCAGCCGGGTTTGACCCGGCGGTGCTGCCGACGGTCTCGCCTTCGAGAGGGGGCCCTCCCCCGTGTACAGGCCGATTTTCGTGCATTTCTATCGGTGGGAAGTGGTCCAAAGGTCGATGGGAGTGAATGTGACTGCTCAACCCGACTTTGAGGCTTCCGAGCCGGGTAGCTCAGCCGGGTTTGATCCGGCGGTTCTGCCGACGGTCTCGTCTTCGAGGCGGTTGCCTCCCCCGTGTACAGGCCGATTTTCATGCATTTCGAACCGTGGGAAGTGGTCCAAAAGGGGATGGGAGTGAATGTGACTGCTCAAGCCGACTTTGGCGCTTCCGAGCCGGGTAGCTCAGCCGGGTTTGGCCCGGCGGTTCTGCCGACGGTCTCGTCATCGGGGGCGGACCCTCCACCGTGTACAGGCCGATTTTCATGCATTTCGAACCGTGGGAAGTGGTCCAAAAGGGAATGGGGGTGAACGTGACTGCTCATACCGACTTTGAGGCTTCTAACCCGGGTAGCTCGGCCGGGTTTGATCCGGCGGTTCTGCCGACGGTCTCGTCATCGAGGGGGGAGACTCCCCCGTGTTCAGGCCGATTTTCATGCATTTCCAACGGTGGGAAGTGGTCCAAAGGTCGATGGGAGTGAATGTGACTGCTCAACCCGACTTTGAGACTTGTAAGCCGGGTAGGTCGGCCGGGTTTGACCCGGCGGTTCTGCCGACGGTCTCGTCTTCGGGGCGGCTGCCTCCCCCGTGTCCAGGCCGAAGTTCATGCATTTAGAACCGTGGGAAGTGGTCCAAAACGGAATGGGGGTGGACGTGACTGCTCATACCGACTTTGAGACTTGTAAGCCGGGTAGCTCAGCCGGGCTTGATCCGGCGGTTCTGCCGACGGTCTCGTCTTCGAGGCGGGTGCCTCCCCCGTGTACAGGCCGATTTTCATGCATTTCGAACCGCCGGAAGTGGTCCAAAAGGGGATGGGAGTGAATGTGACTGCTCAAGCCGACTTTGGCGCTTCCGAGCCGGGTAGCTCAGCCGGGTTTGACCCGGCGGTTCTGCCGACGGTCTCGTCTTCGGGGCGGGTGCCTCCCCCGTGTACAGGCCGATTTTCATGCATTTCCAACCGTGGGAAGTGGTCCAAAAGGGAATGGGAGTGAACGTGACTGCTCATACCGACTTTGAGACTTGTAAGCCGGGTAGCTCAGCCGGGTTTGACCCGGTGGTTCTGCCGACGGTCTCGTCTTCGAGGGCGGACCCTCCCCCGTGTTCAGGCCGATTTTCATGCATTTCGAAGCGTGGGAAGTGGCCCAAAAGGGAATGGGGGTGGACGTGACTGCTCATACCGACTTTGAGACTTGTAAGCCGGGTAGCTCAGCCGGGTTTGATCCGGCGGTTCTGCCGACGGTCCCGTCTTCGAGGGGGGAGCGCCCACCGTGCCCAGGCCGAATTTCGTGCATTTCTATCGGTGGGAAGTGGTCCAAAAGGGAATGGGAGTGAACGTGACTGCTCAACCCGACTTTGAGACTTGTAAGCCGGGTAGGTCAGCCGGGTTTGACCCGGCGGTTCTGCCGACGGTCTCGTCTTCGGGGCGGGTGCCTCCCCCGTGTACAGGCCGATTTTCATGCATTTCCAACCGTGGGAAGTGGTCCAAAAGGGAATGGGAGTGAACGTGACTGCTCATACCGACTTTGAGACTTGTAAGCCGGGTAGCTCAGCCGGGTTTGACCCGGTGGTTCTGCCGACGGTCTCGTCTTCGAGGGCGGACCCTCCCCCGTGTCCAGGCCGATTTTCATGCATTTCCAACCGTGGGAAGTGGTCCAAAAGGGAATGGGAGTGAACGTGACTGCTCAACCCGACTTTGAGACTTGTAAGCCGGGTAGCTCAGCCGGGTTTGACCCGGCGGTTCTGCCGACGGTCTCGTCTTCGAGGCGGGTGCCTCCCCCGTGTACAGGCCGATTTTCATGCATTTCCCACGGTGGGAACTGGTATCTTTCGTTACGGGGACAAGGGTCTGAAGCGGTGAAGTCAGTAACCGGCATAGTTAAGGAAAGGGTTCGAATTTTCTCAACATTACGAAAAAAGTGAGCAGGGAAGCTAGAGAAGGTGTCAGTGAGTCCCAAACGAGTGAACTGCAAAACTTAGGGAAATGCCCGAAAGCGTTTTAAAGGGTGAAATCGGGAACGAGGAAATGATGGGAAAGTGCCTGAAAGTGCTAAATGAGTAAACAGAAAAACTTAGAAAAATGTTTAAAAAGAAGAAATCAGTAACCAGAAAAACTGCGAAAAATGTTTAAAAAGAAGAAATCAGTAACCTGGAAAACTTAGAAAAATGTTTAAAAAGAAGAAGTGAGTAACCAGAAAAACTTAGAAAAATGTTTAAAAAGAAGAAGTGAGTAACCAGAAAAACTTAGAAAAATGTTTAAAAAGAAGAAATCAGTAACCAGAAAAACTTAGAAAAATGTTTAAAAAGAAGAAATGAGTAACCAGGAAAACTTAGAAAAATGTTTAAAAAGAAGAAATCAGTAACCAGAAAAACTTAGAAAAATGGTTAAAAAGAAGAAATGAGTAACCAGGAAAACTTAGAAAAATGTTTAAAAAGAAGAAATGAGTAACCAGGAAAACTTAGAAAAATGTTTAAAAAGAAGAAATCAGTAACCAGAAAAACTTAGAAAAATGTTTAAAAAGAAGAAGTGAGTAACCAGAAAAACTGCGAAAAATGTTTAAAAAGAAGAAATGAGTAACCAGAAAAACTTAGAAAAATGTTTAAAAAGAAGAAATGAGTAACCAGGAAAACTTAGAAAAATGTTTAAAAAGAAGAAATCAGTAACCTGGAAAACTTAGAAAAATGTTTAAAAAGAAGAAGTGAGTAACCAGAAAAACTTAGAAAAATGTTTAAAAAGAAGAAATCAGTAACCAGAAAAACTTAGAAAAATGTTTAAAAAGAAGAAGTGAGTAACCAGAAAAACTTAGAAAAATGTTTAAAAAGAAGAAATCAGTAACCAGAAAAACTGCGAAAAATGTTTAAAAAGAAGAAATGAGTAACCAGGAAAACTTAGAAAAATGTTTAAAAAGAAGAAGTGAGTAACCAGAAAAACTGCGAAAAATGTTTAAAAAGAAGAAATGAGTAACCAGGAAAACTTAGAAAAATGTTTAAAAAGAAGAAGTGAGTAACCAGAAAAACTTAGAAAAATGTCTAAAAAGAAGAAATCAGTAACCAGAAAAACTGCGAAAAATGTTTAAAAAGAAGAAATCAGTAACCTGGAAAACTTAGAAAAATGTTTAAAAAGAAGAAATCAGTAACCAGAAAAACTTAGAAAAATGTTTAAAAAGAAGAAGTGAGTAACCAGAAAAACTTAGAAAAATGTTTAAAAAGAAGAAATCAGTAACCAGAAAAACTTAGAAAAATGTTTAAAAAGAAGAAGTGAGTAACCAGAAAAACTTAGAAAAATGTCTAAAAAGAAGAAATCAGTAACCAGAAAAACTGCGAAAAATGTTTAAAAAGAAGAAATCAGTAACCTGGAAAACTTAGAAAAATGTTTAAAAAGAAGAAATCAGTAACCAGAAAAACTGCGAAAAATGTTTAAAAAGAAGAAATCAGTAACCTGGAAAACTTAGAAAAATGTTTAAAAAGAAGAAATGAGTAACCAGAAAAACTTAGAAAAATGTTTAAAAAGAAGAAATCAGTAACCAGAAAAACTGCGAAAAATGTTTAAAAAGAAGAAATCAGTAACCTGGAAAACTTAGAAAAATGTTTAAAAAGAAGAAATGAGTAACCAGAAAAACTTAGAAAAATGTTTAAAAAGAAGAAGTGAGTAACCAGAAAAACTTAGAAAAATGTTTAAAAAGAAGAAGTGAGTAACCAGAAAAACTTAGAAAAATGTTTAAAAAGAAGAAATCAGTAACCAGAAAAACTTAGAAAAATGTTTAAAAAGAAGAAATCAGTAACCAGAAAAACTTAGAAAAATGTTTAAAAAGAAGAAGTGAGTAACCAGAAAAACTTAGAAAAATGTTTAAAAAGAAGAAATCAGTAACCAGAAAAACTGCGAAAAATGTTTAAAAAGAAGAAATCAGTAACCTGGAAAACTTAGAAAAATGTTTAAAAAGAAGAAGTGAGTAACCAGAAAAACTTAGAAAAATGTTTAAAAAGAAGAAGTGAGTAACCAGAAAAACTTAGAAAAATGTTTAAAAAGAAGAAATCAGTAACCAGAAAAACTTAGAAAAATGTTTAAAAAGAAGAAGTGAGTAACCAGAAAAACTTAGAAAAATGTTTAAAAAGAAGAAATCAGTAACCAGAAAAACTGCGAAAAATGTTTAAAAAGAAGAAATCAGTAACCTGGAAAACTTAGAAAAATGTTTAAAAAGAAGAAATGAGTAACCAGAAAAACTTAGAAAAATGTTTAAAAAGAAGAAATCAGTAACCAGAAAAACTGCGAAAAATGTTTAAAAAGAAGAAATGAGTAACCAGAAAAACTGCGAAAAATGTTTAAAAAGAAGAAATCAGTAACCAGAAAAACTTAGAAAAATGTTTAAAAAGAAGAAGTGAGTAACCAGAAAAACTTAGAAAAATGTTTAAAAAGAAGAAATCAGTAACCAGAAAAACTTGGGAAAAAACACTTAGAAAAATTTTCAGCAAAGTGTGAAAAATATTCTAAGTGTCAGCGGAGGAAAATGCTGAAGCATCGGGAAAGATTCGCAAACCTACGCCGAACATGTGCTCCGAAGTGCCGGAGGAATTGGGTGAGTTGAGCCCGGCAAATGGCCAGCTGTCGTTTTGTGCCTGCAGCCCGAAAACTTTAACTTTGTCTGTCGCGGAAGTCCGGACCGAGGAAAATCCAAACGGTTTTGACCGGACCGAGTTCCAGACCGATGCAGTCAAATTTGGAATTCAGACCCATTCAGTGCCACTTGTAGTTTTTCCGCAGTGAGGTTGGCGGGGTACCCGGAGATATATGGGAACACGATTTTTAGAACAAAATGGCGGCGCGGGACCGTTCTGAAAGGCATCCGAAAAACGGTTCCACGGGCATAGCACTTTAATGACAGGTATGAGTGCATGCCGGAGAGCTCTTGGAAGTCGAATTTTTGACACTTTGTCAATTTTTTGACAGATTTGACAAACTCTTTCTGTCTGTTCTAAGAGTCGGTCAGAGACTTGTGCGGCGGTCTTTTGACACTATTGGAGGGCGGGCAAACCCCACGTTGACTCCGGCCGTCCCTCCACAGGCGCTCGTGTCCAAAATGAAGGCGAGAGACGCGAGTGGCCTGGTTCCCTTGGGTGTTGCCAAGAAGGCTGCGGGCTGACCGTTGCCTGAGCACTCCCTAAAGCCTCTTGTGATGAGAGCAGACCTCGCGTGCCGCACGACCGGCTCTGGGAGTCGTTGGGCCGCTATTTGTGAATAGTCTGGTCCTCCTCTGCCACCCGGACAAGCGCGATGGCTCTGCCGCCCTGCGGTGCTCGTCACCCAGGTTTGGGGAACACGATACTCGTAACAAAAATAAAAGGCGGCTCGGGACCTGCAGGCGAAAGGGGTCCCGTGGTGCTAAGCACGTCGACTTCGGGTCTCGGTGCAAGCCGGAGAGCTCACGGAAGTCTAAAGTTTTCGGCACGTGGTCGAATCTTTTCAAAGGCTTACCCGGCTCTTTCCGTCCATTCTGAGAGTAAGTCAGAGGCCGGTGCGGAGGTCTCTTGACAATCGGAGGGGGTGG
>NW_027310040.1:172500-185000 GCF_047496795.1 Chiloscyllium punctatum
TTTTTGAGTTGCATGGCCGGATGGGTGTGGTTTTGAAGGGTGTGCCTGTCTGGAGTGCCACCGGCGTTGGTGTAAGGCTGAGGGTGGGCGTTCGGTTCCTGGTTAGGGATAGGGAAAGGGTGAGACTTAGCTTTAGTGCTCGTGCCCCCGATTTTGGTAATGTTTGACGCCAATTTTCCAAGGAGGCGAATGCAAGGCTTCAGAGGGACTTTGAGTGTTCGGGGGCGGGGTAGCTCAGCCGGATTTGCCCCGGCGGTTCTGCGGACGGTGTTGACTTCGAGGGCGGACCGGCCCCCGTGTTCAGTCCGAATATCGTGCATTGTTAACGGCGGGAAGTGTTCCGAAAGGGGATGGGATTGAATGTGACTGCTCAAGCCGACTTTGAGACCTGTAACGCGGGTAGCTCAGCCGGGTTTGACCCGGCGGTTCTGCCGACGGTCTCGTCTTCGAGGGGGGAGCGTCCCCCGTGTTCAGGCCGAATTTTGTGCATTTCGAACCGTGGGAAGTGGTCCAAAGGTCGATGGGAGTGAATGTGACTGCTCATACCGACTTTGAGGCTTCTAACCCGGGTAGCTCGGCCGGGTTTGACCCGGCGGTTCTGCCGACGGTCTCGTCTTCGAGGGCGGACCCTCCCCCGTGTACAGGCCGATTTTCATGCATTTCGAACCGTGGGAAGTGGTCCAAAAGCGGATGGGAGTGAACGTGACTGCTCAACCCGACTTTGAGACTTGCGAGCCGGGTAGCGCAGCCGGGTTTGATCCGGCGGTTCTGCCGACGGTCTCGTCTTCGAGGCGGGTGCCTCCCCCGTGTACAGGCCGATTTTCATGCATTTCGAACCGCCGGAAGTGGTCCAAAAGGGGATGGGAGTGAATGTGACTGCTCAAGCCGACTTTGGCGCTTCCGAGCCGGGTAGCTCAGCCGGGTTTGACCCGGCGGTTCTGCCGTCGGTCTCGTCTTCGAGGGGGGAGCGTCCCCCGTGTTCAGGCCGAATATTGTGCATTTCGAACCGTGGGAAGTGGTCCAAAAGGGAATGGGAGTGAACGTGACTGCTCAACCCGACTTTGAGACTTGTAAGCCGGGTAGCTCAGCCGGGTTTGACCCGGCGGTTCTGCCGACGGTCTCGTCTTCGGGGGGGGGGCGCCCACCGTGTACAGGCCGATTTTCATGCATTTCCAACCGTGGGAAGGGGTCCGAAAGGGGATGGGGGTGAAAGTGACTGCTCAACCCGACTTTGAGGCTTCTAACCCGGGTAGCTCAGCCGGGTTTGATCCGGCGGTTCTGCCGACGGTCTCGTCTTCGAGGCGGCTGCCTCCCCCGTGTCCAGGCCGATTTTCATGCATTTCCATCGGCGGGAAGAGGTCCAAACGGGAATGGGATTGAACGTGACTGCTCAAGCCGACTTTGAGACCTGTAACGCGGGTAGCTCAGCCGGGTTTGACCCGGCGGTTCTGGCGACGGTCTCGCCTTCGAGGGGGGAGCGTCCCCCGTGTTCAGGCCGAATTTTGTGCATTTCCATCGGCGGGAAGAGGTCCAAACGGGAATGGGATTGAATGTGACTGCTCAAGCCGACTTTGAGACCTGTAACGCGGGTAGCTCAGCCGGGTTTGACCCGGCGGTTCTGGCGACGGTCTCGCCTTCGAGGGGGGAGCGTCCCCCGTGTTCAGGCCGAATTTTGTGCATTTCCATCGGCGGGAAGAGGTCCAAACGGGAATGGGATTGAATGTGACTGCTCAAGCCGACTTTGAGACCTGTAACGCGGGTAGCTCAGCCGGATTTGACCCGGCGGTTCTGCAGACGGTCTCGTCTTCGAGGGGGGAGCGCCCACCGTGTACAGGCCGATTTTCATGCATTTCCAACCGTGGGAAGGGGTCCGAAAGGGGATGGGGGTGAAAGTGACTGCTCAACCCGACTTTGAGGCTTCTAACCCGGGTAGCTCAGCCGGGTTTGATCCGGCGGTTCTGCCGACGGTCTCGTCATCGAGGGGGGAGACTCCCCCGTGTTCAGGCCGATTTTCATGCATTTCCAACGGTGGGAAGTGGTCCAAAGGTCGATGGGGGTGGACGTGACTGCTCATACCGACTTTGAGACTTGTAAGCCGGGTAGCTCAGCCGGGTTTGACCCGGTGGTTCTGCCGACGGTCTCGTCTTCGAGGGCGGACCCTCCCCCGTGTTCAGGCCGATTTTCATGCATTTCGAAGCGTGGGAAGTGGCCCAAAAGGGAATGGGGGTGGACGTGACTGCTCATACCGACTTTGAGACTTGTAAGCCGGGTAGCTCAGCCGGGTTTGATCCGGCGGTTCTGCCGACGGTCCCGTCTTCGAGGGGGGAGCGCCCACCGTGTACAGGCCGATTTTCATGCATTTCCAACCGTGGGAAGGGGTCCGAAAGGGGATGGGGGTGAAAGTGACTGCTCAACCCGACTTTGAGGCTTCTAACCCGGGTAGCTCAGCCGGGTTTGATCCGGCGGTTCTGCCGACGGTCTCGTCATCGAGGGGGGAGACTCCCCCGTGTTCAGGCCGATTTTCATGCATTTCCAACGGTGGGAAGTGGTCCAAAGGTCGATGGGAGTGAATGTGACTGCTCAACCCGACTTTGAGACTTGTAAGCCGGGTAGGTCGGCCGGGTTTGATCCGGCGGTTCTGCCGACGGTCTCGTCTTCGAGGGCGGACCCTCCCCCGTGTTCAGGCCGATTTTCATGCATTTCGAACCGTGGGAAGTGGTCCAAAAGGGAATGGGGGTGGACGTGACTGCTCATACCGACTTTGAGACTTGTAAGCCGGGTAGCTCGGCCGGGTTTGACCCGGCGGTTCTGCCGACGGTCTTGTCTTCGAGGCGGGTGCCTCCCCCGTGTACAGGCCGATTTTCATGCATTTCCAACCGTGGGAAGTGGTCCAAAAGGGGATGGGAGTGAACGTGACTGCTCAACCCGACTTTGGCGCTTCCGAGCCGGGTAGCTCAGCCGGGTTTGACCCGGCGGTTCTGCCGTCGGTCTCGTCTTCGAGGGGGGAGCGTCCCCCGTGTTCAGGCCGAATATTGTGCATTTCGAACCGTGGGAAGTGGTCCAAAAGGGAATGGGAGTGAACGTGACTGCTCAAGCCGACTTTGGCGCTTCCGAGCCGGGTAGCTCAGCCGGGTTTGATCCGGCGGTTCTGCCGACGGTCTCGTCTTCGGGGCGGCTGCCTCCCCCGTGTCCAGGCCGATTTTCATGCATTTGCAACCGTGGGAAGTGGTCCAAAAGGTCGATGGGAGTGAATGTGACTGCTCAACCCGACTTTGAGACTTGTAAGCCGGGTAGGTCGGCCGGGTTTGATCCGGCGGTTCTGCCGACGGTCTCGTCTTCGAGGGCGGACCCTCCCCCGTGTTCAGGCCGATTTTCATGCATTTCGAACCGTGGGAAGTGGTCCAAAAGGGAATGGGGGTGGACGTGACTGCTCATACCGACTTTGAGACTTGTAAGCCGGGTAGCTCGGCCGGGTTTGACCCGGCGGTTCTGCCGACGGTCTTGTCTTCGAGGCGGGTGCCTCCCCCGTGTACAGGCCGATTTTCATGCATTTCCAACCGTGGGAAGTGGTCCAAAAGGGGATGGGAGTGAACGTGACTGCTCAACCCGACTTTGGCGCTTCCGAGCCGGGTAGCTCAGCCGGGTTTGACCCGGCGGTTCTGCCGTCGGTCTCGTCTTCGAGGGGGGAGCGTCCCCCGTGTTCAGGCCGAATATTGTGCATTTCGAACCGTGGGAAGTGGTCCAAAAGGGAATGGGAGTGAACGTGACTGCTCAAGCCGACTTTGGCGCTTCCGAGCCGGGTAGCTCAGCCGGGTTTGATCCGGCGGTTCTGCCGACGGTCTCGTCTTCGGGGCGGCTGCCTCCCCCGTGTCCAGGCCGATTTTCATGCATTTGCAACCGTGGGAAGTGGTCCAAAAGGTGATGGGAGTGAATGTGACTGCTCAACCCGACTTTGGCGCTTCCGAGCCGGGTAGCTCAGCCGGGTTTGATCCGGCGGTTCTGCCGACGGTCTCGTCTTCGGGGCGGGTGCCTCCCCCGTGTACAGGCCGATTTTCATGCATTTCTATCGGTGGGAAGTGGTCCAAAAGGGAATGGGAGTGAACGTGACTGCTCAACCCGACTTTGGCGCTTCCGAGCCGGGTAGCTCAGCCGGGTTTGACCCGGCGGTTCTGCCGACGGTCTCGCCTTCGCGAGGGGGGCCTCCCCCGTGTACAGGCCGATTTTCATGCATTTCCAACCGTGGGAAGTGGTCCAAAAGGGAATGGGGGTGGACGTGACTGCTCATACCGACTTTGAGACTTGTAAGCCGGGTAGCTCAGCCGGGTTTGATCCTGCGGTTCTGCCGACGGTCTCGTCTTCGAGGGGGGAGCGTCCCCCGTGTTCGGGCCGAATTTTGTGCATTTCGAACCGTGGGAAGTGGTCCAAAAGGGAATGGGGGTGAACGTGACTGCTCAACCCGACTTTGGCGCTTCCGAGCCGGGTAGCTCAGCCGGGTTTGACCCGGCGGTTCTGCCGAGGGTCTCGTCTTCGAGGGGGGAGCGTCCCCCGTGTTCAGGCCGAATTTTGTGCATTTCGAACCGTGGGAAGTGGTCCAAAGGTCGATGGGAGTGAATGTGACTGCTCATACCGACTTTGAGGTTTCTAACCCGGGTAGCTCGGCCGGGTTTGACCCGGCGGTTCTGCCGACGGTCTCGTCTTCGAGGGCGGACCCTCCCCCGTGTACAGGCCGATTTTCATGCATTTCGAACCGTGGGAAGTGGTCCAAAAGCGGATGGGAGTGAACGTGACTGCTCAACCCGACTTTGGCGCTTCCGAGCCGGGTAGCTCAGCCGGGTTTGATCCGGCGGTTCTGCCGACGGTCTCGTCTTCGAGGCGGGTGCCTCCCCCGTGTACAGGCCGATTTTCATGCATTTCGAACCGCCGGAAGTGGTCCAAAAGGGGATGGGAGTGAATGTGACTGCTCAAGCCGACTTTGGCGCTTCCGAGCCGGGTAGCTCAGCCGGGTTTGACCCGGCGGTTCTGCCGACGGTCTCGTCTTCGAGGGGGGAGCGTCCCCCGTGTTCAGGCCGAATTTTGTGCATTTCGAACCGTGGGAAGTGGTCCAAAAGGGAATGGGGGTGAACGTGACTGCTCAACCCGACTTTGGCGCTTCCGAGCCGGGTAGCTCAGCCGGGTTTGACCCGGCGGTTCTGCCGAGGGTCTCGTCTTCGAGGGGGGAGCGTCCCCCGTGTTCAGGCCGAATTTTGTGCATTTCGAACCGTGGGAAGTGGTCCAAAGGTCGATGGGAGTGAATGTGACTGCTCATACCGACTTTGAGGCTTCTAACCCGGGTAGCTCGGCCGGGTTTGACCCGGCGGTTCTGCCGACGGTCTCGTCTTCGAGGGCGGACCCTCCCCCGTGTACAGGCCGATTTTCATGCATTTCGAACCGCCGGAAGTGGTCCAAAAGGGGATGGGAGTGAACGTGACTGCTCAAGCCGACTTTGAGGCTTCTAACCCGGGTAGCTCAGCCGGGTTTGACCCGGCGGTGCTGCCGACGGTCTCGCCTTCGAGAGGGGGCCCTCCCCCGTGTACAGGCCGATTTTCGTGCATTTCTATCGGTGGGAAGTGGTCCAAAGGTCGATGGGAGTGAATGTGACTGCTCAACCCGACTTTGAGGCTTCCGAGCCGGGTAGCTCAGCCGGGTTTGATCCGGCGGTTCTGCCGACGGTCTCGTCTTCGAGGCGGTTGCCTCCCCCGTGTACAGGCCGATTTTCATGCATTTCGAACCGTGGGAAGTGGTCCAAAAGGGGATGGGAGTGAATGTGACTGCTCAAGCCGACTTTGGCGCTTCCGAGCCGGGTAGCTCAGCCGGGTTTGGCCCGGCGGTTCTGCCGACGGTCTCGTCATCGGGGGCGGACCCTCCACCGTGTACAGGCCGATTTTCATGCATTTCGAACCGTGGGAAGTGGTCCAAAAGGGAATGGGGGTGAACGTGACTGCTCATACCGACTTTGAGGCTTCTAACCCGGGTAGCTCGGCCGGGTTTGATCCGGCGGTTCTGCCGACGGTCTCGTCATCGAGGGGGGAGACTCCCCCGTGTTCAGGCCGATTTTCATGCATTTCCAACGGTGGGAAGTGGTCCAAAGGTCGATGGGAGTGAATGTGACTGCTCAACCCGACTTTGAGACTTGTAAGCCGGGTAGGTCGGCCGGGTTTGACCCGGCGGTTCTGCCGACGGTCTCGTCTTCGGGGCGGCTGCCTCCCCCGTGTCCAGGCCGAAGTTCATGCATTTAGAACCGTGGGAAGTGGTCCAAAACGGAATGGGGGTGGACGTGACTGCTCATACCGACTTTGAGACTTGTAAGCCGGGTAGCTCAGCCGGGCTTGATCCGGCGGTTCTGCCGACGGTCTCGTCTTCGAGGCGGGTGCCTCCCCCGTGTACAGGCCGATTTTCATGCATTTCGAACCGCCGGAAGTGGTCCAAAAGGGGATGGGAGTGAATGTGACTGCTCAAGCCGACTTTGGCGCTTCCGAGCCGGGTAGCTCAGCCGGGTTTGACCCGGCGGTTCTGCCGACGGTCTCGTCTTCGGGGCGGGTGCCTCCCCCGTGTACAGGCCGATTTTCATGCATTTCCAACCGTGGGAAGTGGTCCAAAAGGGAATGGGAGTGAACGTGACTGCTCATACCGACTTTGAGACTTGTAAGCCGGGTAGCTCAGCCGGGTTTGACCCGGTGGTTCTGCCGACGGTCTCGTCTTCGAGGGCGGACCCTCCCCCGTGTTCAGGCCGATTTTCATGCATTTCGAAGCGTGGGAAGTGGCCCAAAAGGGAATGGGGGTGGACGTGACTGCTCATACCGACTTTGAGACTTGTAAGCCGGGTAGCTCAGCCGGGTTTGATCCGGCGGTTCTGCCGACGGTCCCGTCTTCGAGGGGGGAGCGCCCACCGTGCCCAGGCCGAATTTCGTGCATTTCTATCGGTGGGAAGTGGTCCAAAAGGGAATGGGAGTGAACGTGACTGCTCAACCCGACTTTGAGACTTGTAAGCCGGGTAGGTCAGCCGGGTTTGACCCGGCGGTTCTGCCGACGGTCTCGTCTTCGGGGCGGGTGCCTCCCCCGTGTACAGGCCGATTTTCATGCATTTCCAACCGTGGGAAGTGGTCCAAAAGGGAATGGGAGTGAACGTGACTGCTCATACCGACTTTGAGACTTGTAAGCCGGGTAGCTCAGCCGGGTTTGACCCGGTGGTTCTGCCGACGGTCTCGTCTTCGAGGGCGGACCCTCCCCCGTGTCCAGGCCGATTTTCATGCATTTCCAACCGTGGGAAGTGGTCCAAAAGGGAATGGGAGTGAACGTGACTGCTCAACCCGACTTTGAGACTTGTAAGCCGGGTAGCTCAGCCGGGTTTGACCCGGCGGTTCTGCCGACGGTCTCGTCTTCGAGGCGGGTGCCTCCCCCGTGTACAGGCCGATTTTCATGCATTTCCCACGGTGGGAACTGGTATCTTTCGTTACGGGGACAAGGGTCTGAAGCGGTGAAGTCAGTAACCGGCATAGTTAAGGAAAGGGTTCGAATTTTCTCAACATTACGAAAAAAGTGAGCAGGGAAGCTAGAGAAGGTGTCAGTGAGTCCCAAACGAGTGAACTGCAAAACTTAGGGAAATGCCCGAAAGCGTTTTAAAGGGTGAAATCGGGAACGAGGAAATGATGGGAAAGTGCCTGAAAGTGCTAAATGAGTAAACAGAAAAACTTAGAAAAATGTTTAAAAAGAAGAAATCAGTAACCAGAAAAACTGCGAAAAATGTTTAAAAAGAAGAAATCAGTAACCTGGAAAACTTAGAAAAATGTTTAAAAAGAAGAAGTGAGTAACCAGAAAAACTTAGAAAAATGTTTAAAAAGAAGAAGTGAGTAACCAGAAAAACTTAGAAAAATGTTTAAAAAGAAGAAATCAGTAACCAGAAAAACTTAGAAAAATGTTTAAAAAGAAGAAATGAGTAACCAGGAAAACTTAGAAAAATGTTTAAAAAGAAGAAATCAGTAACCAGAAAAACTTAGAAAAATGGTTAAAAAGAAGAAATGAGTAACCAGGAAAACTTAGAAAAATGTTTAAAAAGAAGAAATGAGTAACCAGGAAAACTTAGAAAAATGTTTAAAAAGAAGAAATCAGTAACCAGAAAAACTTAGAAAAATGTTTAAAAAGAAGAAGTGAGTAACCAGAAAAACTGCGAAAAATGTTTAAAAAGAAGAAATGAGTAACCAGAAAAACTTAGAAAAATGTTTAAAAAGAAGAAATGAGTAACCAGGAAAACTTAGAAAAATGTTTAAAAAGAAGAAATCAGTAACCTGGAAAACTTAGAAAAATGTTTAAAAAGAAGAAGTGAGTAACCAGAAAAACTTAGAAAAATGTTTAAAAAGAAGAAATCAGTAACCAGAAAAACTTAGAAAAATGTTTAAAAAGAAGAAGTGAGTAACCAGAAAAACTTAGAAAAATGTTTAAAAAGAAGAAATCAGTAACCAGAAAAACTGCGAAAAATGTTTAAAAAGAAGAAATGAGTAACCAGGAAAACTTAGAAAAATGTTTAAAAAGAAGAAGTGAGTAACCAGAAAAACTGCGAAAAATGTTTAAAAAGAAGAAATGAGTAACCAGGAAAACTTAGAAAAATGTTTAAAAAGAAGAAGTGAGTAACCAGAAAAACTTAGAAAAATGTCTAAAAAGAAGAAATCAGTAACCAGAAAAACTGCGAAAAATGTTTAAAAAGAAGAAATCAGTAACCTGGAAAACTTAGAAAAATGTTTAAAAAGAAGAAATCAGTAACCAGAAAAACTTAGAAAAATGTTTAAAAAGAAGAAGTGAGTAACCAGAAAAACTTAGAAAAATGTTTAAAAAGAAGAAATCAGTAACCAGAAAAACTTAGAAAAATGTTTAAAAAGAAGAAGTGAGTAACCAGAAAAACTTAGAAAAATGTCTAAAAAGAAGAAATCAGTAACCAGAAAAACTGCGAAAAATGTTTAAAAAGAAGAAATCAGTAACCTGGAAAACTTAGAAAAATGTTTAAAAAGAAGAAATCAGTAACCAGAAAAACTGCGAAAAATGTTTAAAAAGAAGAAATCAGTAACCTGGAAAACTTAGAAAAATGTTTAAAAAGAAGAAATGAGTAACCAGAAAAACTTAGAAAAATGTTTAAAAAGAAGAAATCAGTAACCAGAAAAACTGCGAAAAATGTTTAAAAAGAAGAAATCAGTAACCTGGAAAACTTAGAAAAATGTTTAAAAAGAAGAAATGAGTAACCAGAAAAACTTAGAAAAATGTTTAAAAAGAAGAAGTGAGTAACCAGAAAAACTTAGAAAAATGTTTAAAAAGAAGAAGTGAGTAACCAGAAAAACTTAGAAAAATGTTTAAAAAGAAGAAATCAGTAACCAGAAAAACTTAGAAAAATGTTTAAAAAGAAGAAATCAGTAACCAGAAAAACTTAGAAAAATGTTTAAAAAGAAGAAGTGAGTAACCAGAAAAACTTAGAAAAATGTTTAAAAAGAAGAAATCAGTAACCAGAAAAACTGCGAAAAATGTTTAAAAAGAAGAAATCAGTAACCTGGAAAACTTAGAAAAATGTTTAAAAAGAAGAAGTGAGTAACCAGAAAAACTTAGAAAAATGTTTAAAAAGAAGAAGTGAGTAACCAGAAAAACTTAGAAAAATGTTTAAAAAGAAGAAATCAGTAACCAGAAAAACTTAGAAAAATGTTTAAAAAGAAGAAGTGAGTAACCAGAAAAACTTAGAAAAATGTTTAAAAAGAACAAATCAGTAACCAGAAAAACTGCGAAAAATGTTTAAAAAGAAGAAATCAGTAACCTGGAAAACTTAGAAAAATGTTTAAAAAGAAGAAATGAGTAACCAGAAAAACTTAGAAAAATGTTTAAAAAGAAGAAATCAGTAACCAGAAAAACTTAGAAAAATGTTTAAAAAGAAGAAATCAGTAACCTGGAAAACTTAGAAAAATGTTTAAAAAGAAGAAATGAGTAACCAGAAAAACTTAGAAAAATGTTTAAAAAGAAGAAATCAGTAACCAGAAAAACTGCGAAAAATGTTTAAAAAGAAGAAATGAGTAACCAGAAAAACTGCGAAAAATGTTTAAAAAGAAGAAATCAGTAACCAGAAAAACTTAGAAAAATGTTTAAAAAGAAGAAGTGAGTAACCAGAAAAACTTAGAAAAATGTTTAAAAAGAAGAAATCAGTAACCAGAAAAACTTGGGAAAAAACACTTAGAAAAATTTTCAGCAAAGTGTGAAAAATATTCTAAGTGTCAGCGGAGGAAAATGCTGAAGCATCGGGAAAGATTCGCAAACCTACGCCGAACATGTGCTCCGAAGTGCCGGAGGAATTGGGTGAGTTGAGCCCGGCAAATGGCCAGCTGTCGTTTTGTGCCTGCAGCCCGAAAACTTTAACTTTGTCTGTCGCGGAAGTCCGGACCGAGGAAAATCCAAACGGTTTTGACCGGACCGAGTTCCAGACCGATGCAGTCAAATTTGGAATTCAGACCCATTCAGTGCCACTTGTAGTTTTTCCGCAGTGAGGTTGGCGGGGTACCCGGAGATATATGGGAACACGATTTTTAGAACAAAATGGCGGCGCGGGACCGTTCTGAAAGGCATCCGAAAAACGGTTCCACGGGCATAGCACTTTAATGACAGGTATGAGTGCATGCCGGAGAGCTCTTGGAAGTCGAATTTTTGACACTTTGTCAATTTTTTGACAGATTTGACAAACTCTTTCTGTCTGTTCTAAGAGTCGGTCAGAGACTTGTGCGGCGGTCTTTTGACACTATTGGAGGGCGGGCAAACCCCACGTTGACTCCGGCCGTCCCTCCACAGGCGCTCGTGTCCAAAATGAAGGCGAGAGACGCGAGTGGCCTGGTTCCCTTGGGTGTTGCCAAGAAGGCTGCGGGCTGACCGTTGCCTGAGCACTCCCTAAAGCCTCTTGTGATGAGAGCAGACCTCGCGTGCCGCACGACCGGCTCTGGGAGTCGTTGGGCCGCTATTTGTGAATAGTCTGGTCCTCCTCTGCCACCCGGACAAGCGCGATGGCTCTGCCGCCCTGCGGTGCTCGTCACCCAGGTTTGGGGAACACGATACTCGTAACAAAAATAAAAGGCGGCTCGGGACCTGCAGGCGAAAGGGGTCCCGTGGTGCTAAGCACGTCGACTTCGGGTCTCGGTGCAAGCCGGAGAGCTCACGGAAGTCTAAAGTTTTCGGCACGTGGTCGAATCTTTTCAAAGGCTTACCCGGCTCTTTCCGTCCATTCTGAGAGTAAGTCAGAGGCCGGTGCGGAGGTCTCTTGACAATCGGAGGGGGTGGTGGCCCTCCGCAGGCGCTCGTGTCGAAAATGAAGGCGAGAGACGCGAGTGGCCTGGTTCCCCTGGGTGTTGCCAGGAAGGCTGCGGGCTGACCCTTGCCTGAGCACTCCCTAAAGCCTCTTGTGATGAGAGCAGACCTCGCGCGCCGCACGACCGGCTCTGGGAGTCGTTGGGCCGCTATCTGTGAATAGTCTGGTCCTCCTCTGCCACCCGGCCAAGTGCGATGGCTCTGCCGCCCTGCGGTGCTTGTCACGCAGGTATGGGGCACACGATGCTCGTAACAGCAAATAAAGGCGGCTCGGGACCTGCAGGCGAAAGGGGTCCCGTGGTGCTTAGCACGCCGACTTCGGGTCTCGGTGCAAGCCGGAGAGCTCACGGAAGTCTAAAGTTTTCGGCACGTGGTCGAATCTTTTGAAAGGCTTACCCGGCTCTTTCCGTCCATTCTGAGAGTCAGTCAGAGGCCGGTGCGGCGGTCTATTGACGACCGGAGGCTCCCATGGGTGTTGCGATGAGGGTGGAGGGCACAGAACCTTGCCTTAGCACTCCCTAATAAAGCCTCTTGTGAAGAGAGCAGACCTCGCGCGCCGCACGACCGGCTCTGGGAGTCGTTGGGCCGCTATCTGTGAATAGTCTGGTCCTCCTCTGCCACCCGGCCAAGTGCGATGGCTCTGCCGCCCTGCGGTGCTTGTCACGCAGGTATGGGGCACACGATGCTCGTAACAGCAAATAAAGGCGGCTCGGGACCTGCAGGCGAAAGGGGTCCCGTGGTGCTTAGCACGTCGACTTCGGGTCTCGGTGCAAGCCGGAGAGCTCACGGAAGTCTAAAGTTTTCGGCACGTGGTCGAATCTTTTGAAAGGCTTACCCGGCTCTTTCCGTCCATTCTGAGCGTCAGTCAGAGGCCGGTGCGGCGGTCTATTGACGACCGGAGGCTCCCATGGGTGTTGCGATGAGGGTGGAGGGCACAGAACCTTGCCTTAGCACTCCCTAATAAAGCCTCTTGTGAAGAGAGCAGACCTCGCGCGCCGCACGACCGGCTCTGGGAGTCGTTGGGCCGCTATCTGTGAATAGTCTGGTCCTCCTCTGCCACCCGGCCAAGTGCGATGGCTCTGCCGCCCTGCGGTGCTTGTCACGCAGGTATGGGGCACACGATGCTCGTAACAGCAAATAAAGGC
>NW_027310040.1:190000-192500 GCF_047496795.1 Chiloscyllium punctatum
GGTACGCCCGTTTCCGTTTCAACTTGTCTCGCGAGGGTGGTTTCGGGGCCAGCAGGAGAGCTCGTCGGGGTAGCAGGCCCTGCAGCCGTGGTCACCGCCAAACCCCCACAACTCGAGCAAGTGAAAAAAAAAGTAACAAATAAGAAAGGATCGTCGGCTTGGGGGTACGCCCGTTTCCGTTTCAACTTGTCTCGCGAGGGTGGTTTCGGGGCCAGCAGGAGACCTCGTCGGGGTAGCAGGCCCTGCAGCCGTGGTCACCGCCAAACCCCCACAACTGGAGCAAGTGAAAAAAAAAGTAACAAATAAGAAAGGATCGTCGGCTTGGGGGTACGCCCGTTTCCGTTTCAACTTGTCTCGCGAGGGTGGTTTCGGGGCCAGCAGGAGAGCTCGTCGGGGTAGCAGGCCCTGCAGCCGTGGTCACCGCCAAACCCCCACAACTCGAGCAAGTGAAAAAAAAAGTAACAAATAAGAAAGGATCGTCGGCTTGGGGGTACGCCCGTTTCCGTTTCAACTTGTCTCGCGAGGGTGGTTTCGGGGCCAGCAGGAGAGCTCGTCGGGGTAGCAGGCCCTGCAGCCGTGGTCACCGCCAAACCCCCACAACTCGAGCAAGTGAAAAAAAAAGTAACAAATAAGAAAGGATCGTCGGCTTGGGGGTACGCCCGTTTCCGTTTCAACTTGTCTCGCGAGGGTGGTTTCGGGGCCAGCAGGAGAGCTCGTCGGGGTAGCAGGCCCTGCAGCCGTGGTCACCGCCAAATCCCCACAACTCGAGCAAGTGAAAAAAAAAGTAACAAATAAGAAAGGATCGTCGGCTTGGGGGTACGCCCGTTTCCGTTTCAACTTGTCTCGCGAGGGTGGTTTCGGGGCCAGCAGGAGAGCTCGTCGGGGTAGCAGGCCCTGCAGCCGTGGTCACCGCCAAACCCCCCACAACTGTTGGGCGCCTACCTGCGCGGGGCAGGAGGACACTTTCCGATTTCAAATCTCCGTTTGCCGAGTCCACCCCGAACGCACGCGGGCGGGCGGGTTCGCATCACCCTTCGTCACAAGGGGCGAAGCCCGTTCCACCGTCTCGTCAGTAGTGCCGACCGGTCTGTGATCGACGAGGGGAGCCACACCAGGTCCGGCCCTGCTGCTTGGCGGCACCGCGTCGTCGGGAGCTCGCGACAGACGGAGGGTTTCGGTGTACTCTCCAGCCACGGGAAACGAAGCCGGTGATGCAGGCGCCGGTCCTTCGCTCCCAAATCGGCTGGGTTTACATCGTTGCTATCTAGTCACGCTCCCTTCAAACCCGACGGGGTACCTATTCCCCTCACCCGTCTGTGCGTATACAGCCTCTTTGCACTTGCGGGATGGGGGTGGTGGTTTAAAGACTCTCGAGTTGCCGCCCGTCGGTCTCCGAGCTCCGTGCAGTAGTGATCCCCAGCGAACTGCCAGCAGGGCGAACGAGCGATCCCGCTCTCGGTCGGGGCGCCTGGCGTCGATCGGTGGTCGGTGGCTTGCGGGCAAGCTGCGCTGTGAGTGTGGGAACGAGTATGACGAGCCGTTGCCGCGACTCCCATTCCACCTCGGCGGTGGCTGGGCCGGGCGGGCGTCTGCTCGGGCGAGTGCCGCCCCCGCCTCCTCGCAGGAAGTCCGCTCGCCGACACGCCGCCACGTGCACGCGTCAGTGACGCTGCCGAACCGATGGCCGGTGCCCGTTCCCGCCTCTGCTTTTCCTAGGGCAAAGCTGCTGCACGCCTCGTGATACTCGGCGGGCGACATGGTGGCGGTGATCCTGCCTCCGTCGCTGCGGTGCGTTGGGGCACGCATCGCCTCTTGGGCGCCCTGTCCTCCTCCCCCCAATAGACGTATGTTTCTGCGGGCCGCACCAGGATGGTGCTCCCCACCGCTTCACGCCACCCTGCTCCGCCCGCACGCCGGCGTGCAGGTGGCTGTAGCTCAAGGTGGGGAGCGTATGTGCGGTCCGGGTCGCTTTCCTCTGGCGAGGGAGAGAGACCTAAAACAAACTCAGACAACTCTTGACGGTGGATCACTCGGCTCGTGCGTCGATGACGAACGCAGCTAGCTGCGAGAATTAATGTGAATTGCAGGACACATTGATCATCGACACTTTGAACGCACTTTGCGGCCCCGGGTTCTTCCCGGGGCCACGCCTGTCTGAGGGTCGTTTGGCAATCAATCGCACTCGCCTTGGCTGGCGAGAGCGCGGCTGGGGTGTCGCAGAGGACCCGTCCTCTTTGTCCCCCTAAGTTCAGACTCCGGAGCCCTCCGGCGTCGGAGCGCTTGGCCTTTCCCCCCCACCCTGCACATTCCGTTCGTCAGGCTCGACGCCATCCCCCCGCCGGGGAGCGCGGCCTGGCGTCCGTCTGTGTCGTGGCAGTGGGGCCAGCACGGCTGTCACCGGTCCCAGAATGGCTGTCGGTGGTTCACACTGTGTGTGTGTGCCAACCCTCCTGGTCTTTGGGACACGGAGCTGCCACGAAGTGTTGAGCCTCCAGTGGGG
>NW_027310040.1:205000-215000 GCF_047496795.1 Chiloscyllium punctatum
CAACCGTGGGAAGGGGTCCGAAAGGGGATGGGGGTGAAAGTGACTGCTCAACCCGACTTTGAGGCTTCTAACCCGGGTAGCTCAGCCGGGTTTGATCCGGCGGTTCTGCCGACGGTCTCGTCTTCGAGGCGGCTGCCTCCCCCGTGTCCAGGCCGATTTTCATGCATTTCCATCGGCGGGAAGAGGTCCAAACGGGAATGGGATTGAACGTGACTGCTCAAGCCGACTTTGAGACCTGTAACGCGGGTAGCTCAGCCGGGTTTGACCCGGCGGTTCTGGCGACGGTCTCGCCTTCGAGGGGGGAGCGTCCCCCGTGTTCAGGCCGAATTTTGTGCATTTCCATCGGCGGGAAGAGGTCCAAACGGGAATGGGATTGAATGTGACTGCTCAAGCCGACTTTGAGACCTGTAACGCGGGTAGCTCAGCCGGGTTTGACCCGGCGGTTCTGGCGACGGTCTCGCCTTCGAGGGGGGAGCGTCCCCCGTGTTCAGGCCGAATTTTGTGCATTTCCATCGGCGGGAAGAGGTCCAAACGGGAATGGGATTGAATGTGACTGCTCAAGCCGACTTTGAGACCTGTAACGCGGGTAGCTCAGCCGGATTTGACCCGGCGGTTCTGCAGACGGTCTCGTCTTCGAGGGGGGAGCGCCCACCGTGTACAGGCCGATTTTCATGCATTTCCAACCGTGGGAAGGGGTCCGAAAGGGGATGGGGGTGAAAGTGACTGCTCAACCCGACTTTGAGGCTTCTAACCCGGGTAGCTCAGCCGGGTTTGATCCGGCGGTTCTGCCGACGGTCTCGTCATCGAGGGGGGAGACTCCCCCGTGTTCAGGCCGATTTTCATGCATTTCCAACGGTGGGAAGTGGTCCAAAGGTCGATGGGGGTGGACGTGACTGCTCATACCGACTTTGAGACTTGTAAGCCGGGTAGCTCAGCCGGGTTTGACCCGGTGGTTCTGCCGACGGTCTCGTCTTCGAGGGCGGACCCTCCCCCGTGTTCAGGCCGATTTTCATGCATTTCGAAGCGTGGGAAGTGGCCCAAAAGGGAATGGGGGTGGACGTGACTGCTCATACCGACTTTGAGACTTGTAAGCCGGGTAGCTCAGCCGGGTTTGATCCGGCGGTTCTGCCGACGGTCCCGTCTTCGAGGGGGGAGCGCCCACCGTGAACAGGCCGATTTTCATGCATTTCCAACCGTGGGAAGGGGTCCGAAAGGGGATGGGGGTGAAAGTGACTGCTCAACCCGACTTTGAGGCTTCTAACCCGGGTAGCTCAGCCGGGTTTGATCCGGCGGTTCTGCCGACGGTCTCGTCATCGAGGGGGGAGACTCCCCCGTGTTCAGGCCGATTTTCATGCATTTCCAACGGTGGGAAGTGGTCCAAAGGTCGATGGGAGTGAATGTGACTGCTCAACCCGACTTTGAGACTTGTAAGCCGGGTAGGTCGGCCGGGTTTGATCCGGCGGTTCTGCCGACGGTCTCGTCTTCGAGGGCGGACCCTCCCCCGTGTTCAGGCCGATTTTCATGCATTTCGAACCGTGGGAAGTGGTCCAAAAGGGAATGGGGGTGGACGTGACTGCTCATACCGACTTTGAGACTTGTAAGCCGGGTAGCTCGGCCGGGTTTGACCCGGCGGTTCTGCCGACGGTCTTGTCTTCGAGGCGGGTGCCTCCCCCGTGTACAGGCCGATTTTCATGCATTTCCAACCGTGGGAAGTGGTCCAAAAGGGGATGGGAGTGAACGTGACTGCTCAACCCGACTTTGGCGCTTCCGAGCCGGGTAGCTCAGCCGGGTTTGACCCGGCGGTTCTGCCGTCGGTCTCGTCTTCGAGGGGGGAGCGTCCCCCGTGTTCAGGCCGAATATTGTGCATTTCGAACCGTGGGAAGTGGTCCAAAAGGGAATGGGAGTGAACGTGACTGCTCAAGCCGACTTTGGCGCTTCCGAGCCGGGTAGCTCAGCCGGGTTTGATCCGGCGGTTCTGCCGACGGTCTCGTCTTCGGGGCGGCTGCCTCCCCCGTGTCCAGGCCGATTTTCATGCATTTGCAACCGTGGGAAGTGGTCCAAAAGGTCGATGGGAGTGAATGTGACTGCTCAACCCGACTTTGAGACTTGTAAGCCGGGTAGGTCGGCCGGGTTTGATCCGGCGGTTCTGCCGACGGTCTCGTCTTCGAGGGCGGACCCTCCCCCGTGTTCAGGCCGATTTTCATGCATTTCGAACCGTGGGAAGTGGTCCAAAAGGGAATGGGGGTGGACGTGACTGCTCATACCGACTTTGAGACTTGTAAGCCGGGTAGCTCGGCCGGGTTTGACCCGGCGGTTCTGCCGACGGTCTTGTCTTCGAGGCGGGTGCCTCCCCCGTGTACAGGCCGATTTTCATGCATTTCCAACCGTGGGAAGTGGTCCAAAAGGGGATGGGAGTGAACGTGACTGCTCAACCCGACTTTGGCGCTTCCGAGCCGGGTAGCTCAGCCGGGTTTGACCCGGCGGTTCTGCCGTCGGTCTCGTCTTCGAGGGGGGAGCGTCCCCCGTGTTCAGGCCGAATATTGTGCATTTCGAACCGTGGGAAGTGGTCCAAAAGGGAATGGGAGTGAACGTGACTGCTCAAGCCGACTTTGGCGCTTCCGAGCCGGGTAGCTCAGCCGGGTTTGATCCGGCGGTTCTGCCGACGGTCTCGTCTTCGGGGCGGCTGCCTCCCCCGTGTCCAGGCCGATTTTCATGCATTTGCAACCGTGGGAAGTGGTCCAAAAGGTGATGGGAGTGAATGTGACTGCTCAACCCGACTTTGGCGCTTCCGAGCCGGGTAGCTCAGCCGGGTTTGATCCGGCGGTTCTGCCGACGGTCTCGTCTTCGGGGCGGGTGCCTCCCCCGTGTACAGGCCGATTTTCATGCATTTCTATCGGTGGGAAGTGGTCCAAAAGGGAATGGGAGTGAACGTGACTGCTCAACCCGACTTTGGCGCTTCCGAGCCGGGTAGCTCAGCCGGGTTTGACCCGGCGGTTCTGCCGACGGTCTCGCCTTCGCGAGGGGGGCCTCCCCCGTGTACAGGCCGATTTTCATGCATTTCCAACCGTGGGAAGTGGTCCAAAAGGGAATGGGGGTGGACGTGACTGCTCATACCGACTTTGAGACTTGTAAGCCGGGTAGCTCAGCCGGGTTTGATCCTGCGGTTCTGCCGACGGTCTCGTCTTCGAGGGGGGAGCGTCCCCCGTGTTCGGGCCGAATTTTGTGCATTTCGAACCGTGGGAAGTGGTCCAAAAGGGAATGGGGGTGAACGTGACTGCTCAACCCGACTTTGGCGCTTCCGAGCCGGGTAGCTCAGCCGGGTTTGACCCGGCGGTTCTGCCGAGGGTCTCGTCTTCGAGGGGGGAGCGTCCCCCGTGTTCAGGCCGAATTTTGTGCATTTCGAACCGTGGGAAGTGGTCCAAAGGTCGATGGGAGTGAATGTGACTGCTCATACCGACTTTGAGGTTTCTAACCCGGGTAGCTCGGCCGGGTTTGACCCGGCGGTTCTGCCGACGGTCTCGTCTTCGAGGGCGGACCCTCCCCCGTGTACAGGCCGATTTTCATGCATTTCGAACCGTGGGAAGTGGTCCAAAAGCGGATGGGAGTGAACGTGACTGCTCAACCCGACTTTGGCGCTTCCGAGCCGGGTAGCTCAGCCGGGTTTGATCCGGCGGTTCTGCCGACGGTCTCGTCTTCGAGGCGGGTGCCTCCCCCGTGTACAGGCCGATTTTCATGCATTTCGAACCGCCGGAAGTGGTCCAAAAGGGGATGGGAGTGAATGTGACTGCTCAAGCCGACTTTGGCGCTTCCGAGCCGGGTAGCTCAGCCGGGTTTGACCCGGCGGTTCTGCCGACGGTCTCGTCTTCGAGGGGGGAGCGTCCCCCGTGTTCAGGCCGAATTTTGTGCATTTCGAACCGTGGGAAGTGGTCCAAAAGGGAATGGGGGTGAACGTGACTGCTCAACCCGACTTTGGCGCTTCCGAGCCGGGTAGCTCAGCCGGGTTTGACCCGGCGGTTCTGCCGAGGGTCTCGTCTTCGAGGGGGGAGCGTCCCCCGTGTTCAGGCCGAATTTTGTGCATTTCGAACCGTGGGAAGTGGTCCAAAGGTCGATGGGAGTGAATGTGACTGCTCATACCGACTTTGAGGCTTCTAACCCGGGTAGCTCGGCCGGGTTTGACCCGGCGGTTCTGCCGACGGTCTCGTCTTCGAGGGCGGACCCTCCCCCGTGTACAGGCCGATTTTCATGCATTTCGAACCGCCGGAAGTGGTCCAAAAGGGGATGGGAGTGAACGTGACTGCTCAAGCCGACTTTGAGGCTTCTAACCCGGGTAGCTCAGCCGGGTTTGACCCGGCGGTGCTGCCGACGGTCTCGCCTTCGAGAGGGGGCCCTCCCCCGTGTACAGGCCGATTTTCGTGCATTTCTATCGGTGGGAAGTGGTCCAAAGGTCGATGGGAGTGAATGTGACTGCTCAACCCGACTTTGAGGCTTCCGAGCCGGGTAGCTCAGCCGGGTTTGATCCGGCGGTTCTGCCGACGGTCTCGTCTTCGAGGCGGTTGCCTCCCCCGTGTACAGGCCGATTTTCATGCATTTCGAACCGTGGGAAGTGGTCCAAAAGGGGATGGGAGTGAATGTGACTGCTCAAGCCGACTTTGGCGCTTCCGAGCCGGGTAGCTCAGCCGGGTTTGGCCCGGCGGTTCTGCCGACGGTCTCGTCATCGGGGGCGGACCCTCCACCGTGTACAGGCCGATTTTCATGCATTTCGAACCGTGGGAAGTGGTCCAAAAGGGAATGGGGGTGAACGTGACTGCTCATACCGACTTTGAGGCTTCTAACCCGGGTAGCTCGGCCGGGTTTGATCCGGCGGTTCTGCCGACGGTCTCGTCATCGAGGGGGGAGACTCCCCCGTGTTCAGGCCGATTTTCATGCATTTCCAACGGTGGGAAGTGGTCCAAAGGTCGATGGGAGTGAATGTGACTGCTCAACCCGACTTTGAGACTTGTAAGCCGGGTAGGTCGGCCGGGTTTGACCCGGCGGTTCTGCCGACGGTCTCGTCTTCGGGGCGGCTGCCTCCCCCGTGTCCAGGCCGAAGTTCATGCATTTAGAACCGTGGGAAGTGGTCCAAAACGGAATGGGGGTGGACGTGACTGCTCATACCGACTTTGAGACTTGTAAGCCGGGTAGCTCAGCCGGGCTTGATCCGGCGGTTCTGCCGACGGTCTCGTCTTCGAGGCGGGTGCCTCCCCCGTGTACAGGCCGATTTTCATGCATTTCGAACCGCCGGAAGTGGTCCAAAAGGGGATGGGAGTGAATGTGACTGCTCAAGCCGACTTTGGCGCTTCCGAGCCGGGTAGCTCAGCCGGGTTTGACCCGGCGGTTCTGCCGACGGTCTCGTCTTCGGGGCGGGTGCCTCCCCCGTGTACAGGCCGATTTTCATGCATTTCCAACCGTGGGAAGTGGTCCAAAAGGGAATGGGAGTGAACGTGACTGCTCATACCGACTTTGAGACTTGTAAGCCGGGTAGCTCAGCCGGGTTTGACCCGGTGGTTCTGCCGACGGTCTCGTCTTCGAGGGCGGACCCTCCCCCGTGTTCAGGCCGATTTTCATGCATTTCGAAGCGTGGGAAGTGGCCCAAAAGGGAATGGGGGTGGACGTGACTGCTCATACCGACTTTGAGACTTGTAAGCCGGGTAGCTCAGCCGGGTTTGATCCGGCGGTTCTGCCGACGGTCCCGTCTTCGAGGGGGGAGCGCCCACCGTGCCCAGGCCGAATTTCGTGCATTTCTATCGGTGGGAAGTGGTCCAAAAGGGAATGGGAGTGAACGTGACTGCTCAACCCGACTTTGAGACTTGTAAGCCGGGTAGGTCAGCCGGGTTTGACCCGGCGGTTCTGCCGACGGTCTCGTCTTCGGGGCGGGTGCCTCCCCCGTGTACAGGCCGATTTTCATGCATTTCCAACCGTGGGAAGTGGTCCAAAAGGGAATGGGAGTGAACGTGACTGCTCATACCGACTTTGAGACTTGTAAGCCGGGTAGCTCAGCCGGGTTTGACCCGGTGGTTCTGCCGACGGTCTCGTCTTCGAGGGCGGACCCTCCCCCGTGTCCAGGCCGATTTTCATGCATTTCCAACCGTGGGAAGTGGTCCAAAAGGGAATGGGAGTGAACGTGACTGCTCAACCCGACTTTGAGACTTGTAAGCCGGGTAGCTCAGCCGGGTTTGACCCGGCGGTTCTGCCGACGGTCTCGTCTTCGAGGCGGGTGCCTCCCCCGTGTACAGGCCGATTTTCATGCATTTCCCACGGTGGGAACTGGTATCTTTCGTTACGGGGACAAGGGTCTGAAGCGGTGAAGTCAGTAACCGGCATAGTTAAGGAAAGGGTTCGAATTTTCTCAACATTACGAAAAAAGTGAGCAGGGAAGCTAGAGAAGGTGTCAGTGAGTCCCAAACGAGTGAACTGCAAAACTTAGGGAAATGCCCGAAAGCGTTTTAAAGGGTGAAATCGGGAACGAGGAAATGATGGGAAAGTGCCTGAAAGTGCTAAATGAGTAAACAGAAAAACTTAGAAAAATGTTTAAAAAGAAGAAATCAGTAACCAGAAAAACTGCGAAAAATGTTTAAAAAGAAGAAATCAGTAACCTGGAAAACTTAGAAAAATGTTTAAAAAGAAGAAGTGAGTAACCAGAAAAACTTAGAAAAATGTTTAAAAAGAAGAAGTGAGTAACCAGAAAAACTTAGAAAAATGTTTAAAAAGAAGAAATCAGTAACCAGAAAAACTTAGAAAAATGTTTAAAAAGAAGAAATGAGTAACCAGGAAAACTTAGAAAAATGTTTAAAAAGAAGAAATCAGTAACCAGAAAAACTTAGAAAAATGGTTAAAAAGAAGAAATGAGTAACCAGGAAAACTTAGAAAAATGTTTAAAAAGAAGAAATGAGTAACCAGGAAAACTTAGAAAAATGTTTAAAAAGAAGAAATCAGTAACCAGAAAAACTTAGAAAAATGTTTAAAAAGAAGAAGTGAGTAACCAGAAAAACTGCGAAAAATGTTTAAAAAGAAGAAATGAGTAACCAGAAAAACTTAGAAAAATGTTTAAAAAGAAGAAATGAGTAACCAGGAAAACTTAGAAAAATGTTTAAAAAGAAGAAATCAGTAACCTGGAAAACTTAGAAAAATGTTTAAAAAGAAGAAGTGAGTAACCAGAAAAACTTAGAAAAATGTTTAAAAAGAAGAAATCAGTAACCAGAAAAACTTAGAAAAATGTTTAAAAAGAAGAAGTGAGTAACCAGAAAAACTTAGAAAAATGTTTAAAAAGAAGAAATCAGTAACCAGAAAAACTGCGAAAAATGTTTAAAAAGAAGAAATGAGTAACCAGGAAAACTTAGAAAAATGTTTAAAAAGAAGAAGTGAGTAACCAGAAAAACTGCGAAAAATGTTTAAAAAGAAGAAATGAGTAACCAGGAAAACTTAGAAAAATGTTTAAAAAGAAGAAGTGAGTAACCAGAAAAACTTAGAAAAATGTCTAAAAAGAAGAAATCAGTAACCAGAAAAACTGCGAAAAATGTTTAAAAAGAAGAAATCAGTAACCTGGAAAACTTAGAAAAATGTTTAAAAAGAAGAAATCAGTAACCAGAAAAACTTAGAAAAATGTTTAAAAAGAAGAAGTGAGTAACCAGAAAAACTTAGAAAAATGTTTAAAAAGAAGAAATCAGTAACCAGAAAAACTTAGAAAAATGTTTAAAAAGAAGAAGTGAGTAACCAGAAAAACTTAGAAAAATGTCTAAAAAGAAGAAATCAGTAACCAGAAAAACTGCGAAAAATGTTTAAAAAGAAGAAATCAGTAACCTGGAAAACTTAGAAAAATGTTTAAAAAGAAGAAATCAGTAACCAGAAAAACTGCGAAAAATGTTTAAAAAGAAGAAATCAGTAACCTGGAAAACTTAGAAAAATGTTTAAAAAGAAGAAATGAGTAACCAGAAAAACTTAGAAAAATGTTTAAAAAGAAGAAATCAGTAACCAGAAAAACTGCGAAAAATGTTTAAAAAGAAGAAATCAGTAACCTGGAAAACTTAGAAAAATGTTTAAAAAGAAGAAATGAGTAACCAGAAAAACTTAGAAAAATGTTTAAAAAGAAGAAGTGAGTAACCAGAAAAACTTAGAAAAATGTTTAAAAAGAAGAAGTGAGTAACCAGAAAAACTTAGAAAAATGTTTAAAAAGAAGAAATCAGTAACCAGAAAAACTTAGAAAAATGTTTAAAAAGAAGAAATCAGTAACCAGAAAAACTTAGAAAAATGTTTAAAAAGAAGAAGTGAGTAACCAGAAAAACTTAGAAAAATGTTTAAAAAGAAGAAATCAGTAACCAGAAAAACTGCGAAAAATGTTTAAAAAGAAGAAATCAGTAACCTGGAAAACTTAGAAAAATGTTTAAAAAGAAGAAGTGAGTAACCAGAAAAACTTAGAAAAATGTTTAAAAAGAAGAAGTGAGTAACCAGAAAAACTTAGAAAAATGTTTAAAAAGAAGAAATCAGTAACCAGAAAAACTTAGAAAAATGTTTAAAAAGAAGAAGTGAGTAACCAGAAAAACTTAGAAAAATGTTTAAAAAGAAGAAATCAGTAACCAGAAAAACTGCGAAAAATGTTTAAAAAGAAGAAATCAGTAACCTGGAAAACTTAGAAAAATGTTTAAAAAGAAGAAATGAGTAACCAGAAAAACTTAGAAAAATGTTTAAAAAGAAGAAATCAGTAACCAGAAAAACTTAGAAAAATGTTTAAAAAGAAGAAATCAGTAACCTGGAAAACTTAGAAAAATGTTTAAAAAGAAGAAATGAGTAACCAGAAAAACTTAGAAAAATGTTTAAAAAGAAGAAATCAGTAACCAGAAAAACTGCGAAAAATGTTTAAAAAGAAGAAATGAGTAACCAGAAAAACTGCGAAAAATGTTTAAAAAGAAGAAATCAGTAACCAGAAAAACTTAGAAAAATGTTTAAAAAGAAGAAGTGAGTAACCAGAAAAACTTAGAAAAATGTTTAAAAAGAAGAAATCAGTAACCAGAAAAACTTGGGAAAAAACACTTAGAAAAATTTTCAGCAAAGTGTGAAAAATATTCTAAGTGTCAGCGGAGGAAAATGCTGAAGCATCGGGAAAGATTCGCAAACCTACGCCGAACATGTGCTCCGAAGTGCCGGAGGAATTGGGTGAGTTGAGCCCGGCAAATGGCCAGCTGTCGTTTTGTGCCTGCAGCCCGAAAACTTTAACTTTGTCTGTCGCGGAAGTCCGGACCGAGGAAAATCCAAACGGTTTTGACCGGACCGAGTTCCAGACCGATGCAGTCAAATTTGGAATTCAGACCCATTCAGTGCCACTTGTAGTTTTTCCGCAGTGAGGTTGGCGGGGTACCCGGAGATATATGGGAACACGATTTTTAGAACAAAATGGCGGCGCGGGACCGTTCTGAAAGGCATCCGAAAAACGGTTCCACGGGCATAGCACTTTAATGACAGGTATGAGTGCATGCCGGAGAGCTCTTGGAAGTCGAATTTTTGACACTTTGTCAATTTTTTGACAGATTTGACAAACTCTTTCTGTCTGTTCTAAGAGTCGGTCAGAGACTTGTGCGGCGGTCTTTTGACACTATTGGAGGGCGGGCAAACCCCACGTTGACTCCGGCCGTCCCTCCACAGGCGCTCGTGTCCAAAATGAAGGCGAGAGACGCGAGTGGCCTGGTTCCCTTGGGTGTTGCCAAGAAGGCTGCGGGCTGACCGTTGCCTGAGCACTCCCTAAAGCCTCTTGTGATGAGAGCAGACCTCGCGTGCCGCACGACCGGCTCTGGGAGTCGTTGGGCCGCTATTTGTGAATAGTCTGGTCCTCCTCTGCCACCCGGACAAGCGCGATGGCTCTGCCGCCCTGCGGTGCTCGTCACCCAGGTTTGGGGAACACGATACTCGTAACAAAAATAAAAGGCGGCTCGGGACCTGCAGGCGAAAGGGGTCCCGTGGTGCTAAGCACGTC
>NW_027310040.1:230000-242500 GCF_047496795.1 Chiloscyllium punctatum
GACACTTAGAAATTTTTTCGGTAGGTACAAATCAGTAACCACTGACACTTAGAATTTTTTCGGGTTGGTACAAATCAGTAACCACTGACACTTAGAATTTTTTCGAGCCGGTATAAATCAGTAACCACTGACACTTAGAATTTTTTCGAGTTGGTACAAATCAGTAACCACTGACACTTAGAATTTTTTCGGGTTGGTACAAATCAGTAACCACTGACACTTAGAATTTTTTCGAGTCGGTATAAATCAGTAACCACTGACACTTAGAATTTTTTCGAGTCGGTATAAATCAGTAACCACTGACACTTAGAATTTTTTAGGGTCGGTACAAATCAGTAACCACTGACACTTAGAATTTTTTCGAGTCGGTATAAATCAGTAACCACTGACACTTAGAATTTTTTCGAGTTGGTACAAATCAGTAACCACTGACACTTAGAATTTTTTCGAGTCGGTATAAATCAGTAACCACTGACACTTAGAATTTTTTCGGCTCCGTAGAAATCAGTAACCAAGCGCATTTTTGAATTGGTTACTGATTTCTCCGTTCGAGTTGCGGCTGCGGTTGGCTTCAAATAGTGGTGGGGGCTTAATTATCGCCGAGGGGAGCATGTCCCGGTGGTGTGGCCGAGGATGGAGTGCCTTTTGAAGGGGGTGTTTCTGAATTTGGACCCTTTTTGAGTTGCATGGCCGGATGGGTGTGGTTTTGAAGGGTGTGCCTGTCTGGAGTGCCACCGGCGTTGGTGTAAGGCTGAGGGTGGGCGTTCGGTTCCTGGTTAGGGATAGGGAAAGGGTGAGACTTAGCTTTAGTGCTCGTGCCCCCGATTTTGGTAATGTTTGACGCCAATTTTCCAAGGAGGCGAATGCAAGGCTTCAGAGGGACTTTGAGTGTTCGGGGGCGGGGTAGCTCAGCCGGATTTGCCCCGGCGGTTCTGCGGACGGTGTTGACTTCGAGGGCGGACCGGCCCCCGTGTTCAGTCCGAATATCGTGCATTGTTAACGGCGGGAAGTGTTCCGAAAGGGGATGGGATTGAATGTGACTGCTCAAGCCGACTTTGAGACCTGTAACGCGGGTAGCTCAGCCGGGTTTGACCCGGCGGTTCTGCCGACGGTCTCGTCTTCGAGGGGGGAGCGTCCCCCGTGTTCAGGCCGAATTTTGTGCATTTCGAACCGTGGGAAGTGGTCCAAAGGTCGATGGGAGTGAATGTGACTGCTCATACCGACTTTGAGGCTTCTAACCCGGGTAGCTCGGCCGGGTTTGACCCGGCGGTTCTGCCGACGGTCTCGTCTTCGAGGGCGGACCCTCCCCCGTGTACAGGCCGATTTTCATGCATTTCGAACCGTGGGAAGTGGTCCAAAAGCGGATGGGAGTGAACGTGACTGCTCAACCCGACTTTGAGACTTGCGAGCCGGGTAGCGCAGCCGGGTTTGATCCGGCGGTTCTGCCGACGGTCTCGTCTTCGAGGCGGGTGCCTCCCCCGTGTACAGGCCGATTTTCATGCATTTCGAACCGCCGGAAGTGGTCCAAAAGGGGATGGGAGTGAATGTGACTGCTCAAGCCGACTTTGGCGCTTCCGAGCCGGGTAGCTCAGCCGGGTTTGACCCGGCGGTTCTGCCGTCGGTCTCGTCTTCGAGGGGGGAGCGTCCCCCGTGTTCAGGCCGAATATTGTGCATTTCGAACCGTGGGAAGTGGTCCAAAAGGGAATGGGAGTGAACGTGACTGCTCAACCCGACTTTGAGACTTGTAAGCCGGGTAGCTCAGCCGGGTTTGACCCGGCGGTTCTGCCGACGGTCTCGTCTTCGGGGGGGGGGCGCCCACCGTGTACAGGCCGATTTTCATGCATTTCCAACCGTGGGAAGGGGTCCGAAAGGGGATGGGGGTGAAAGTGACTGCTCAACCCGACTTTGAGGCTTCTAACCCGGGTAGCTCAGCCGGGTTTGATCCGGCGGTTCTGCCGACGGTCTCGTCTTCGAGGCGGCTGCCTCCCCCGTGTCCAGGCCGATTTTCATGCATTTCCATCGGCGGGAAGAGGTCCAAACGGGAATGGGATTGAACGTGACTGCTCAAGCCGACTTTGAGACCTGTAACGCGGGTAGCTCAGCCGGGTTTGACCCGGCGGTTCTGGCGACGGTCTCGCCTTCGAGGGGGGAGCGTCCCCCGTGTTCAGGCCGAATTTTGTGCATTTCCATCGGCGGGAAGAGGTCCAAACGGGAATGGGATTGAATGTGACTGCTCAAGCCGACTTTGAGACCTGTAACGCGGGTAGCTCAGCCGGGTTTGACCCGGCGGTTCTGGCGACGGTCTCGCCTTCGAGGGGGGAGCGTCCCCCGTGTTCAGGCCGAATTTTGTGCATTTCCATCGGCGGGAAGAGGTCCAAACGGGAATGGGATTGAATGTGACTGCTCAAGCCGACTTTGAGACCTGTAACGCGGGTAGCTCAGCCGGATTTGACCCGGCGGTTCTGCAGACGGTCTCGTCTTCGAGGGGGGAGCGCCCACCGTGTACAGGCCGATTTTCATGCATTTCCAACCGTGGGAAGGGGTCCGAAAGGGGATGGGGGTGAAAGTGACTGCTCAACCCGACTTTGAGGCTTCTAACCCGGGTAGCTCAGCCGGGTTTGATCCGGCGGTTCTGCCGACGGTCTCGTCATCGAGGGGGGAGACTCCCCCGTGTTCAGGCCGATTTTCATGCATTTCCAACGGTGGGAAGTGGTCCAAAGGTCGATGGGGGTGGACGTGACTGCTCATACCGACTTTGAGACTTGTAAGCCGGGTAGCTCAGCCGGGTTTGACCCGGTGGTTCTGCCGACGGTCCCGTCTTCGAGGGGGGAGCGCCCACCGTGTACAGGCCGATTTTCATGCATTTCCAACCGTGGGAAGGGGTCCGAAAGGGGATGGGGGTGAAAGTGACTGCTCAACCCGACTTTGAGGCTTCTAACCCGGGTAGCTCAGCCGGGTTTGATCCGGCGGTTCTGCCGACGGTCTCGTCATCGAGGGGGGAGACTCCCCCGTGTTCAGGCCGATTTTCATGCATTTCCAACGGTGGGAAGTGGTCCAAAGGTCGATGGGAGTGAATGTGACTGCTCAACCCGACTTTGAGACTTGTAAGCCGGGTAGGTCGGCCGGGTTTGATCCGGCGGTTCTGCCGACGGTCTCGTCTTCGAGGGCGGACCCTCCCCCGTGTTCAGGCCGATTTTCATGCATTTCGAACCGTGGGAAGTGGTCCAAAAGGGAATGGGGGTGGACGTGACTGCTCATACCGACTTTGAGACTTGTAAGCCGGGTAGCTCGGCCGGGTTTGACCCGGCGGTTCTGCCGACGGTCTTGTCTTCGAGGCGGGTGCCTCCCCCGTGTACAGGCCGATTTTCATGCATTTCCAACCGTGGGAAGTGGTCCAAAAGGGGATGGGAGTGAACGTGACTGCTCAACCCGACTTTGGCGCTTCCGAGCCGGGTAGCTCAGCCGGGTTTGACCCGGCGGTTCTGCCGTCGGTCTCGTCTTCGAGGGGGGAGCGTCCCCCGTGTTCAGGCCGAATATTGTGCATTTCGAACCGTGGGAAGTGGTCCAAAAGGGAATGGGAGTGAACGTGACTGCTCAAGCCGACTTTGGCGCTTCCGAGCCGGGTAGCTCAGCCGGGTTTGATCCGGCGGTTCTGCCGACGGTCTCGTCTTCGGGGCGGCTGCCTCCCCCGTGTCCAGGCCGATTTTCATGCATTTGCAACCGTGGGAAGTGGTCCAAAAGGTCGATGGGAGTGAATGTGACTGCTCAACCCGACTTTGAGACTTGTAAGCCGGGTAGGTCGGCCGGGTTTGATCCGGCGGTTCTGCCGACGGTCTCGTCTTCGAGGGCGGACCCTCCCCCGTGTTCAGGCCGATTTTCATGCATTTCGAACCGTGGGAAGTGGTCCAAAAGGGAATGGGGGTGGACGTGACTGCTCATACCGACTTTGAGACTTGTAAGCCGGGTAGCTCGGCCGGGTTTGACCCGGCGGTTCTGCCGACGGTCTTGTCTTCGAGGCGGGTGCCTCCCCCGTGTACAGGCCGATTTTCATGCATTTCCAACCGTGGGAAGTGGTCCAAAAGGGGATGGGAGTGAACGTGACTGCTCAACCCGACTTTGGCGCTTCCGAGCCGGGTAGCTCAGCCGGGTTTGACCCGGCGGTTCTGCCGTCGGTCTCGTCTTCGAGGGGGGAGCGTCCCCCGTGTTCAGGCCGAATATTGTGCATTTCGAACCGTGGGAAGTGGTCCAAAAGGGAATGGGAGTGAACGTGACTGCTCAAGCCGACTTTGGCGCTTCCGAGCCGGGTAGCTCAGCCGGGTTTGATCCGGCGGTTCTGCCGACGGTCTCGTCTTCGGGGCGGCTGCCTCCCCCGTGTCCAGGCCGATTTTCATGCATTTGCAACCGTGGGAAGTGGTCCAAAAGGTGATGGGAGTGAATGTGACTGCTCAACCCGACTTTGGCGCTTCCGAGCCGGGTAGCTCAGCCGGGTTTGATCCGGCGGTTCTGCCGACGGTCTCGTCTTCGGGGCGGGTGCCTCCCCCGTGTACAGGCCGATTTTCATGCATTTCTATCGGTGGGAAGTGGTCCAAAAGGGAATGGGAGTGAACGTGACTGCTCAACCCGACTTTGGCGCTTCCGAGCCGGGTAGCTCAGCCGGGTTTGACCCGGCGGTTCTGCCGACGGTCTCGCCTTCGCGAGGGGGGCCTCCCCCGTGTACAGGCCGATTTTCATGCATTTCCAACCGTGGGAAGTGGTCCAAAAGGGAATGGGGGTGGACGTGACTGCTCATACCGACTTTGAGACTTGTAAGCCGGGTAGCTCAGCCGGGTTTGATCCTGCGGTTCTGCCGACGGTCTCGTCTTCGAGGGGGGAGCGTCCCCCGTGTTCGGGCCGAATTTTGTGCATTTCGAACCGTGGGAAGTGGTCCAAAAGGGAATGGGGGTGAACGTGACTGCTCAACCCGACTTTGGCGCTTCCGAGCCGGGTAGCTCAGCCGGGTTTGACCCGGCGGTTCTGCCGAGGGTCTCGTCTTCGAGGGGGGAGCGTCCCCCGTGTTCAGGCCGAATTTTGTGCATTTCGAACCGTGGGAAGTGGTCCAAAGGTCGATGGGAGTGAATGTGACTGCTCATACCGACTTTGAGGTTTCTAACCCGGGTAGCTCGGCCGGGTTTGACCCGGCGGTTCTGCCGACGGTCTCGTCTTCGAGGGCGGACCCTCCCCCGTGTACAGGCCGATTTTCATGCATTTCAAACCGTGGGAAGTGGTCCAAAAGCGGATGGGAGTGAACGTGACTGCTCAACCCGACTTTGGCGCTTCCGAGCCGGGTAGCTCAGCCGGGTTTGATCCGGCGGTTCTGCCGACGGTCTCGTCTTCGAGGCGGGTGCCTCCCCCGTGTACAGGCCGATTTTCATGCATTTCGAACCGCCGGAAGTGGTCCAAAAGGGGATGGGAGTGAATGTGACTGCTCAAGCCGACTTTGGCGCTTCCGAGCCGGGTAGCTCAGCCGGGTTTGACCCGGCGGTTCTGCCGACGGTCTCGTCTTCGAGGGGGGAGCGTCCCCCGTGTTCAGGCCGAATTTTGTGCATTTCGAACCGTGGGAAGTGGTCCAAAAGGGAATGGGGGTGAACGTGACTGCTCAACCCGACTTTGGCGCTTCCGAGCCGGGTAGCTCAGCCGGGTTTGACCCGGCGGTTCTGCCGAGGGTCTCGTCTTCGAGGGGGGAGCGTCCCCCGTGTTCAGGCCGAATTTTGTGCATTTCGAACCGTGGGAAGTGGTCCAAAGGTCGATGGGAGTGAATGTGACTGCTCATACCGACTTTGAGGCTTCTAACCCGGGTAGCTCGGCCGGGTTTGACCCGGCGGTTCTGCCGACGGTCTCGTCTTCGAGGGCGGACCCTCCCCCGTGTACAGGCCGATTTTCATGCATTTCGAACCGCCGGAAGTGGTCCAAAAGGGGATGGGAGTGAACGTGACTGCTCAAGCCGACTTTGAGGCTTCTAACCCGGGTAGCTCAGCCGGGTTTGACCCGGCGGTGCTGCCGACGGTCTCGCCTTCGAGAGGGGGCCCTCCCCCGTGTACAGGCCGATTTTCGTGCATTTCTATCGGTGGGAAGTGGTCCAAAGGTCGATGGGAGTGAATGTGACTGCTCAACCCGACTTTGAGGCTTCCGAGCCGGGTAGCTCAGCCGGGTTTGATCCGGCGGTTCTGCCGACGGTCTCGTCTTCGAGGCGGTTGCCTCCCCCGTGTACAGGCCGATTTTCATGCATTTCGAACCGTGGGAAGTGGTCCAAAAGGGGATGGGAGTGAATGTGACTGCTCAAGCCGACTTTGGCGCTTCCGAGCCGGGTAGCTCAGCCGGGTTTGGCCCGGCGGTTCTGCCGACGGTCTCGTCATCGGGGGCGGACCCTCCACCGTGTACAGGCCGATTTTCATGCATTTCGAACCGTGGGAAGTGGTCCAAAAGGGAATGGGGGTGAACGTGACTGCTCATACCGACTTTGAGGCTTCTAACCCGGGTAGCTCGGCCGGGTTTGATCCGGCGGTTCTGCCGACGGTCTCGTCATCGAGGGGGGAGACTCCCCCGTGTTCAGGCCGATTTTCATGCATTTCCAACGGTGGGAAGTGGTCCAAAGGTCGATGGGAGTGAATGTGACTGCTCAACCCGACTTTGAGACTTGTAAGCCGGGTAGGTCGGCCGGGTTTGACCCGGCGGTTCTGCCGACGGTCTCGTCTTCGGGGCGGCTGCCTCCCCCGTGTCCAGGCCGAAGTTCATGCATTTAGAACCGTGGGAAGTGGTCCAAAACGGAATGGGGGTGGACGTGACTGCTCATACCGACTTTGAGACTTGTAAGCCGGGTAGCTCAGCCGGGCTTGATCCGGCGGTTCTGCCGACGGTCTCGTCTTCGAGGCGGGTGCCTCCCCCGTGTACAGGCCGATTTTCATGCATTTCGAACCGCCGGAAGTGGTCCAAAAGGGGATGGGAGTGAATGTGACTGCTCAAGCCGACTTTGGCGCTTCCGAGCCGGGTAGCTCAGCCGGGTTTGACCCGGCGGTTCTGCCGACGGTCTCGTCTTCGGGGCGGGTGCCTCCCCCGTGTACAGGCCGATTTTCATGCATTTCCAACCGTGGGAAGTGGTCCAAAAGGGAATGGGAGTGAACGTGACTGCTCATACCGACTTTGAGACTTGTAAGCCGGGTAGCTCAGCCGGGTTTGACCCGGTGGTTCTGCCGACGGTCTCGTCTTCGAGGGCGGACCCTCCCCCGTGTTCAGGCCGATTTTCATGCATTTCGAAGCGTGGGAAGTGGCCCAAAAGGGAATGGGGGTGGACGTGACTGCTCATACCGACTTTGAGACTTGTAAGCCGGGTAGCTCAGCCGGGTTTGATCCGGCGGTTCTGCCGACGGTCCCGTCTTCGAGGGGGGAGCGCCCACCGTGCCCAGGCCGAATTTCGTGCATTTCTATCGGTGGGAAGTGGTCCAAAAGGGAATGGGAGTGAACGTGACTGCTCAACCCGACTTTGAGACTTGTAAGCCGGGTAGGTCAGCCGGGTTTGACCCGGCGGTTCTGCCGACGGTCTCGTCTTCGGGGCGGGTGCCTCCCCCGTGTACAGGCCGATTTTCATGCATTTCCAACCGTGGGAAGTGGTCCAAAAGGGAATGGGAGTGAACGTGACTGCTCATACCGACTTTGAGACTTGTAAGCCGGGTAGCTCAGCCGGGTTTGACCCGGTGGTTCTGCCGACGGTCTCGTCTTCGAGGGCGGACCCTCCCCCGTGTCCAGGCCGATTTTCATGCATTTCCAACCGTGGGAAGTGGTCCAAAAGGGAATGGGAGTGAACGTGACTGCTCAACCCGACTTTGAGACTTGTAAGCCGGGTAGCTCAGCCGGGTTTGACCCGGCGGTTCTGCCGACGGTCTCGTCTTCGAGGCGGGTGCCTCCCCCGTGTACAGGCCGATTTTCATGCATTTCCCACGGTGGGAACTGGTATCTTTCGTTACGGGGACAAGGGTCTGAAGCGGTGAAGTCAGTAACCGGCATAGTTAAGGAAAGGGTTCGAATTTTCTCAACATTACGAAAAAAGTGAGCAGGGAAGCTAGAGAAGGTGTCAGTGAGTCCCAAACGAGTGAACTGCAAAACTTAGGGAAATGCCCGAAAGCGTTTTAAAGGGTGAAATCGGGAACGAGGAAATGATGGGAAAGTGCCTGAAAGTGCTAAATGAGTAAACAGAAAAACTTAGAAAAATGTTTAAAAAGAAGAAATCAGTAACCAGAAAAACTGCGAAAAATGTTTAAAAAGAAGAAATCAGTAACCTGGAAAACTTAGAAAAATGTTTAAAAAGAAGAAGTGAGTAACCAGAAAAACTTAGAAAAATGTTTAAAAAGAAGAAGTGAGTAACCAGAAAAACTTAGAAAAATGTTTAAAAAGAAGAAATCAGTAACCAGAAAAACTTAGAAAAATGTTTAAAAAGAAGAAATGAGTAACCAGGAAAACTTAGAAAAATGTTTAAAAAGAAGAAATCAGTAACCAGAAAAACTTAGAAAAATGGTTAAAAAGAAGAAATGAGTAACCAGGAAAACTTAGAAAAATGTTTAAAAAGAAGAAATGAGTAACCAGGAAAACTTAGAAAAATGTTTAAAAAGAAGAAATCAGTAACCAGAAAAACTGCGAAAAATGTTTAAAAAGAAGAAATCAGTAACCAGAAAAACTTAGAAAAATGTTTAAAAAGAAGAAATGAGTAACCAGAAAAACTTAGAAAAATGTTTAAAAAGAAGAAGTGAGTAACCAGAAAAACTGCGAAAAATGTTTAAAAAGAAGAAATCAGTAACCAGAAAAACTGCGAAAAATGTTTAAAAAGAAGAAATCAGTAACCTGGAAAACTTAGAAAAATGTTTAAAAAGAAGAAGTGAGTAACCAGAAAAACTTAGAAAAATGTTTAAAAAGAAGAAATCAGTAACCAGAAAAACTTAGAAAAATGTTTAAAAAGAAGAAGTGAGTAACCAGAAAAACTTAGAAAAATGTTTAAAAAGAAGAAATCAGTAACCAGAAAAACTGCGAAAAATGTTTAAAAAGAAGAAATGAGTAACCAGGAAAACTTAGAAAAATGTTTAAAAAGAAGAAGTGAGTAACCAGAAAAACTGCGAAAAATGTTTAAAAAGAAGAAATGAGTAACCAGGAAAACTTAGAAAAATGTTTAAAAAGAAGAAGTGAGTAACCAGAAAAACTTAGAAAAATGTCTAAAAAGAAGAAATCAGTAACCAGAAAAACTGCGAAAAATGTTTAAAAAGAAGAAATCAGTAACCTGGAAAACTTAGAAAAATGTTTAAAAAGAAGAAATCAGTAACCAGAAAAACTTAGAAAAATGTTTAAAAAGAAGAAGTGAGTAACCAGAAAAACTTAGAAAAATGTTTAAAAAGAAGAAATCAGTAACCAGAAAAACTTAGAAAAATGTTTAAAAAGAAGAAGTGAGTAACCAGAAAAACTTAGAAAAATGTCTAAAAAGAAGAAATCAGTAACCAGAAAAACTGCGAAAAATGTTTAAAAAGAAGAAATCAGTAACCTGGAAAACTTAGAAAAATGTTTAAAAAGAAGAAATCAGTAACCAGAAAAACTGCGAAAAATGTTTAAAAAGAAGAAATCAGTAACCTGGAAAACTTAGAAAAATGTTTAAAAAGAAGAAATGAGTAACCAGAAAAACTTAGAAAAATGTTTAAAAAGAAGAAATCAGTAACCAGAAAAACTGCGAAAAATGTTTAAAAAGAAGAAATCAGTAACCTGGAAAACTTAGAAAAATGTTTAAAAAGAAGAAATGAGTAACCAGAAAAACTTAGAAAAATGTTTAAAAAGAAGAAGTGAGTAACCAGAAAAACTTAGAAAAATGTTTAAAAAGAAGAAGTGAGTAACCAGAAAAACTTAGAAAAATGTTTAAAAAGAAGAAATCAGTAACCAGAAAAACTTAGAAAAATGTTTAAAAAGAAGAAATCAGTAACCAGAAAAACTTAGAAAAATGTTTAAAAAGAAGAAGTGAGTAACCAGAAAAACTTAGAAAAATGTTTAAAAAGAAGAAATCAGTAACCAGAAAAACTGCGAAAAATGTTTAAAAAGAAGAAATCAGTAACCTGGAAAACTTAGAAAAATGTTTAAAAAGAAGAAGTGAGTAACCAGAAAAACTTAGAAAAATGTTTAAAAAGAAGAAGTGAGTAACCAGAAAAACTTAGAAAAATGTTTAAAAAGAAGAAATCAGTAACCAGAAAAACTTAGAAAAATGTTTAAAAAGAAGAAGTGAGTAACCAGAAAAACTTAGAAAAATGTTTAAAAAGAAGAAATCAGTAACCAGAAAAACTGCGAAAAATGTTTAAAAAGAAGAAATCAGTAACCTGGAAAACTTAGAAAAATGTTTAAAAAGAAGAAATGAGTAACCAGAAAAACTTAGAAAAATGTTTAAAAAGAAGAAATCAGTAACCAGAAAAACTTAGAAAAATGTTTAAAAAGAAGAAATCAGTAACCTGGAAAACTTAGAAAAATGTTTAAAAAGAAGAAATGAGTAACCAGAAAAACTTAGAAAAATGTTTAAAAAGAAGAAATCAGTAACCAGAAAAACTGCGAAAAATGTTTAAAAAGAAGAAATGAGTAACCAGAAAAACTGCGAAAAATGTTTAAAAAGAAGAAATCAGTAACCAGAAAAACTTAGAAAAATGTTTAAAAAGAAGAAGTGAGTAACCAGAAAAACTTAGAAAAATGTTTAAAAAGAAGAAATCAGTAACCAGAAAAACTTGGGAAAAAACACTTAGAAAAATTTTCAGCAAAGTGTGAAAAATATTCTAAGTGTCAGCGGAGGAAAATGCTGAAGCATCGGGAAAGATTCGCAAACCTACGCCGAACATGTGCTCCGAAGTGCCGGAGGAATTGGGTGAGTTGAGCCCGGCAAATGGCCAGCTGTCGTTTTGTGCCTGCAGCCCGAAAACTTTAACTTTGTCTGTCGCGGAAGTCCGGACCGAGGAAAATCCAAACGGTTTTGACCGGACCGAGTTCCAGACCGATGCAGTCAAATTTGGAATTCAGACCCATTCAGTGCCACTTGTAGTTTTTCCGCAGTGAGGTTGGCGGGGTACCCGGAGATATATGGGAACACGATTTTTAGAACAAAATGGCGGCGCGGGACCGTTCTGAAAGGCATCCGAAAAACGGTTCCACGGGCATAGCACTTTAATGACAGGTATGAGTGCATGCCGGAGAGCTCTTGGAAGTCAAATTTTTGACACTTTGTCAATTTTTTGACAGATTTGACAAACTCTTTCTGTCTGTTCTAAGAGTCGGTCAGAGACTTGTGCGGCGGTCTTTTGACACTATTGGAGGGCGGGCAAACCCCACGTTGACTCCGGCCGTCCCTCCACAGGCGCTCGTGTCCAAAATGAAGGCGAGAGACGCGAGTGGCCTGGTTCCCTTGGGTGTTGCCAAGAAGGCTGCGGGCTGACCGTTGCCTGAGCACTCCCTAAAGCCTCTTGTGATGAGAGCAGACCTCGCGTGCCGCACGACCGGCTCTGGGAGTCGTTGGGCCGCTATTTGTGAATAGTCTGGTCCTCCTCTGCCACCCGGACAAGCGCGATGGCTCTGCCGCCCTGCGGTGCTCGTCACCCAGGTTTGGGGAACACGATACTCGTAACAAAAATAAAAGGCGGCTCGGGACCTGCAGGCGAAAGGGGTCCCGTGGTGCTAAGCACGTCGACTTCGGGTCTCGGTGCAAGCCGGAGAGCTCACGGAAGTCTAAAGTTTTCGGCACGTGGTCGAATCTTTTCAAAGGCTTACCCGGCTCTTTCCGTCCATTCTGAGAGTAAGTCAGAGGCCGGTGCGGAGGTCTCTTGACAATCGGAGGGGGTGGTGGCCCTCCGCAGGCGCTCGTGTCGAAAATGAAGGCGAGAGACGCGAGTGGCCTGGTTCCCCTGGGTGTTGCCAGGAAGGCTGCGGGCTGACCCTTGCCTGAGCACTCCCTAAAGCCTCTTGTGATGAGAGCAGACCTCGCGCGCCGCACGACCGGCTCTGGGAGTCGTTGGGCCGCTATCTGTGAATAGTCTGGTCCTCCTCTGCCACCCGGCCAAGTGCGATGGCTCTGCCGCCCTGCGGTGCTTGTCACGCAGGTATGGGGCACACGATGCTCGTAACAGCAAATAAAGGCGGCTCGGGACCTGCAGGCGAAAGGGGTCCCGTGGTGCTTAGCACGCCGACTTCGGGTCTCGGTGCAAGCCGGAGAGCTCACGGAAGTCTAAAGTTTTCGGCACGTGGTCGAATCTTTTGAAAGGCTTACCCGGCTCTTTCCGTCCATTCTGAGAGTCAGTCAGAGGCCGGTGCGGCGGTCTATTGACGACCGGAGGCTCCCATGGGTGTTGCGATGAGGGTGGAGGGCACAGAACCTTGCCTTAGCACTCCCTAATAAAGCCTCTTGTGAAGAGAGCAGACCTCGCGCGCCGCACGACCGGCTCTGGGAGTCGTTGGGCCGCTATCTGTGA
>NW_027310040.1:247500-250000 GCF_047496795.1 Chiloscyllium punctatum
CCACAGCTTCACGCCACCCTGCTCCGCCCGCACGCCGGCGTGCAGGTGGCTGCTGCTAAAGGTGGGGAGTGTATGTGCGGTCCGGGTGGCTTTCCTCTGGCGAGGGAGAGACCTTAAGCAAACTCAGAGACAAATCTTGACGGTCGATCACTCGTAAAAATAAAACGTGACAAACTTTGTGTTGGTTCAAGTACGAAAGGATCTCTGTCGGCTTGGGGGTACGCCCGTTTCCGTTTCAACTTGTCTCGCGAGGGTGGTTTCGGGGCCAGCAGGAGAGCTCGTCGGGGTAGCAGGCCCTGCAGCCGTGGTCACCGCCAAACCCCCCCAACTCGAGCAAGTGAAAAAAAAAAGTAACAGGAGCGAAAGCATCTCTGTCGGCTTGGGGGTACGCCCGTTTCCGTTTCAACTTGTCTCGCGAGGGTGGTTTCGGGGCCAGCAGGAGAGCTCGTCGGGGTAGCAGGCCCTGCAGCCGTGGTCACCGCCAAACCCCCACAACTCGAGCAAGTGAAAAAAAAAGTAACAAATAAGAAAGGATCGTCGGCTTGGGGGTACGCCCGTTTCCGTTTCAACTTGTCTCGCGAGGGTGGTTTCGGGGCCAGCAGGAGAGCTCGTCGGGGTAGCAGGCCCTGCAGCCGTGGTCACCGCCAAACCCCCACAACTCGAGCAAGTGAAAAAAAAAGTAACAAATAAGAAAGGATCGTCGGCTTGGGGGTACGCCCGTTTCCGTTTCAACTTGTCTCGCGAGGGTGGTTTCGGGGCCAGCAGGAGAGCTCGTCGGGGTAGCAGGCCCTGCAGCCGTGGTCACCGCCAAACCCCCACAACTGGAGCAAGTGAAAAAAAAAGTAACAAATAAGAAAGGATCGTCGGCTTGGGGGTACGCCCGTTTCCGTTTCAACTTGTCTCGCGAGGGTGGTTTCGGGGCCAGCAGGAGAGCTCGTCGGGGTAGCAGGCCCTGCAGCCGTGGTCACCGCCAAACCCCCACAACTCGAGCAAGTGAAAAAAAAAGTAACAAATAAGAAAGGATCGTCGGCTTGGGGGTACGCCCGTTTCCGTTTCAACTTGTCTCGCGAGGGTGGTTTCGGGGCCAGCAGGAGAGCTCGTCGGGGTAGCAGGCCCTGCAGCCGTGGTCACCGCCAAACCCCCACAACTCGAGCAAGTGAAAAAAAAAGTAACAAATAAGAAAGGATCGTCGGCTTGGGGGTACGCCCGTTTCCGTTTCAACTTGTCTCGCGAGGGTGGTTTCGGGGCCAGCAGGAGAGCTCGTCGGGGTAGCAGGCCCTGCAGCCGTGGTCACCGCCAAATCCCCACAACTCGAGCAAGTGAAAAAAAAAGTAACAAATAAGAAAGGATCGTCGGCTTGGGGGTACGCCCGTTTCCGTTTCAACTTGTCTCGCGAGGGTGGTTTCGGGGCCAGCAGGAGAGCTCGTCGGGGTAGCAGGCCCTGCAGCCGTGGTCACCGCCAAACCCCCCACAACTGTTGGGCGCCTACCTGCGCGGGGCAGGAGGACACTTTCCGATTTCAAATCTCCGTTTGCCGAGTCCACCCCGAACGCACGCGGGCGGGCGGGTTCGCATCACCCTTCGTCACAAGGGGCGAAGCCCGTTCCACCGTCTCGTCAGTAGTGCCGACCGGTCTGTGATCGACGAGGGGAGCCACACCAGGTCCGGCCCTGCTGCTTGGCGGCACCGCGTCGTCGGGAGCTCGCGACAGACGGAGGGTTTCGGTGTACTCTCCAGCCACGGGAAACGAAGCCGGTGATGCAGGCGCCGGTCCTTCGCTCCCAAATCGGCTGGGTTTACATCGTTGCTATCTAGTCACGCTCCCTTCAAACCCGACGGGGTACCTATTCCCCTCACCCGTCTGTGCGTATACAGCCTCTTTGCACTTGCGGGATGGGGGTGGTGGTTTAAAGACTCTCGAGTTGCCGCCCGTCGGTCTCCGAGCTCCGTGCAGTAGTGATCCCCAGCGAACTGCCAGCAGGGCGAACGAGCGATCCCGCTCTCGGTCGGGGCGCCTGGCGTCGATCGGTGGTCGGTGGCTTGCGGGCAAGCTGCGCTGTGAGTGTGGGAACGAGTATGACGAGCCGTTGCCGCGACTCCCATTCCACCTCGGCGGTGGCTGGGCCGGGCGGGCGTCTGCTCGGGCGAGTGCCGCCCCCGCCTCCTCGCAGGAAGTCCGCTCGCCGACACGCCGCCACGTGCACGCGTCAGTGACGCTGCCGAACCGATGGCCGGTGCCCGTTCCCGCCTCTGCTTTTCCTAGGGCAAAGCTGCTGCACGCCTCGTGATACTCGGCGGGCGACATGGTGGCGGTGATCCTGCCTCCGTCGCTGCGGTGCGTTGGGGCACGCATCGCCTCTTGGGCGCCCTGTCCTCCTCCCCCCAATAGACGTATGTTTCTGCGGGCCGCACCAGGATGGTGCTCCCCACCGCTTCACGCCACCCTGCTCCGCCCGCACGCCGGCGTGCAGGTGGCTGTAGCTCAAGGTGGGGAGCGTAT
>NW_027310040.1:257500-270000 GCF_047496795.1 Chiloscyllium punctatum
GACTGCTCAAGCCGACTTTGAGACCTGTAACGCGGGTAGCTCAGCCGGGTTTGACCCGGCGGTTCTGCCGACGGTCTCGTCTTCGAGGGGGGAGCGTCCCCCGTGTTCAGGCCGAATTTTGTGCATTTCGAACCGTGGGAAGTGGTCCAAAGGTCGATGGGAGTGAATGTGACTGCTCATACCGACTTTGAGGCTTCTAACCCGGGTAGCTCGGCCGGGTTTGACCCGGCGGTTCTGCCGACGGTCTCGTCTTCGAGGGCGGACCCTCCCCCGTGTACAGGCCGATTTTCATGCATTTCGAACCGTGGGAAGTGGTCCAAAAGCGGATGGGAGTGAACGTGACTGCTCAACCCGACTTTGAGACTTGCGAGCCGGGTAGCGCAGCCGGGTTTGATCCGGCGGTTCTGCCGACGGTCTCGTCTTCGAGGCGGGTGCCTCCCCCGTGTACAGGCCGATTTTCATGCATTTCGAACCGCCGGAAGTGGTCCAAAAGGGGATGGGAGTGAATGTGACTGCTCAAGCCGACTTTGGCGCTTCCGAGCCGGGTAGCTCAGCCGGGTTTGACCCGGCGGTTCTGCCGTCGGTCTCGTCTTCGAGGGGGGAGCGTCCCCCGTGTTCAGGCCGAATATTGTGCATTTCGAACCGTGGGAAGTGGTCCAAAAGGGAATGGGAGTGAACGTGACTGCTCAACCCGACTTTGAGACTTGTAAGCCGGGTAGCTCAGCCGGGTTTGACCCGGCGGTTCTGCCGACGGTCTCGTCTTCGGGGGGGGGGCGCCCACCGTGTACAGGCCGATTTTCATGCATTTCCAACCGTGGGAAGGGGTCCGAAAGGGGATGGGGGTGAAAGTGACTGCTCAACCCGACTTTGAGGCTTCTAACCCGGGTAGCTCAGCCGGGTTTGATCCGGCGGTTCTGCCGACGGTCTCGTCTTCGAGGCGGCTGCCTCCCCCGTGTCCAGGCCGATTTTCATGCATTTCCATCGGCGGGAAGAGGTCCAAACGGGAATGGGATTGAACGTGACTGCTCAAGCCGACTTTGAGACCTGTAACGCGGGTAGCTCAGCCGGGTTTGACCCGGCGGTTCTGGCGACGGTCTCGCCTTCGAGGGGGGAGCGTCCCCCGTGTTCAGGCCGAATTTTGTGCATTTCCATCGGCGGGAAGAGGTCCAAACGGGAATGGGATTGAATGTGACTGCTCAAGCCGACTTTGAGACCTGTAACGCGGGTAGCTCAGCCGGGTTTGACCCGGCGGTTCTGGCGACGGTCTCGCCTTCGAGGGGGGAGCGTCCCCCGTGTTCAGGCCGAATTTTGTGCATTTCCATCGGCGGGAAGAGGTCCAAACGGGAATGGGATTGAATGTGACTGCTCAAGCCGACTTTGAGACCTGTAACGCGGGTAGCTCAGCCGGATTTGACCCGGCGGTTCTGCAGACGGTCTCGTCTTCGAGGGGGGAGCGCCCACCGTGTACAGGCCGATTTTCATGCATTTCCAACCGTGGGAAGGGGTCCGAAAGGGGATGGGGGTGAAAGTGACTGCTCAACCCGACTTTGAGGCTTCTAACCCGGGTAGCTCAGCCGGGTTTGATCCGGCGGTTCTGCCGACGGTCTCGTCATCGAGGGGGGAGACTCCCCCGTGTTCAGGCCGATTTTCATGCATTTCCAACGGTGGGAAGTGGTCCAAAGGTCGATGGGGGTGGACGTGACTGCTCATACCGACTTTGAGACTTGTAAGCCGGGTAGCTCAGCCGGGTTTGACCCGGTGGTTCTGCCGACGGTCTCGTCTTCGAGGGCGGACCCTCCCCCGTGTTCAGGCCGATTTTCATGCATTTCGAAGCGTGGGAAGTGGCCCAAAAGGGAATGGGGGTGGACGTGACTGCTCATACCGACTTTGAGACTTGTAAGCCGGGTAGCTCAGCCGGGTTTGATCCGGCGGTTCTGCCGACGGTCCCGTCTTCGAGGGGGGAGCGCCCACCGTGTACAGGCCGATTTTCATGCATTTCCAACCGTGGGAAGGGGTCCGAAAGGGGATGGGGGTGAAAGTGACTGCTCAACCCGACTTTGAGGCTTCTAACCCGGGTAGCTCAGCCGGGTTTGATCCGGCGGTTCTGCCGACGGTCTCGTCATCGAGGGGGGAGACTCCCCCGTGTTCAGGCCGATTTTCATGCATTTCCAACGGTGGGAAGTGGTCCAAAGGTCGATGGGAGTGAATGTGACTGCTCAACCCGACTTTGAGACTTGTAAGCCGGGTAGGTCGGCCGGGTTTGATCCGGCGGTTCTGCCGACGGTCTCGTCTTCGAGGGCGGACCCTCCCCCGTGTTCAGGCCGATTTTCATGCATTTCGAACCGTGGGAAGTGGTCCAAAAGGGAATGGGGGTGGACGTGACTGCTCATACCGACTTTGAGACTTGTAAGCCGGGTAGCTCGGCCGGGTTTGACCCGGCGGTTCTGCCGACGGTCTTGTCTTCGAGGCGGGTGCCTCCCCCGTGTACAGGCCGATTTTCATGCATTTCCAACCGTGGGAAGTGGTCCAAAAGGGGATGGGAGTGAACGTGACTGCTCAACCCGACTTTGGCGCTTCCGAGCCGGGTAGCTCAGCCGGGTTTGACCCGGCGGTTCTGCCGTCGGTCTCGTCTTCGAGGGGGGAGCGTCCCCCGTGTTCAGGCCGAATATTGTGCATTTCGAACCGTGGGAAGTGGTCCAAAAGGGAATGGGAGTGAACGTGACTGCTCAAGCCGACTTTGGCGCTTCCGAGCCGGGTAGCTCAGCCGGGTTTGATCCGGCGGTTCTGCCGACGGTCTCGTCTTCGGGGCGGCTGCCTCCCCCGTGTCCAGGCCGATTTTCATGCATTTGCAACCGTGGGAAGTGGTCCAAAAGGTCGATGGGAGTGAATGTGACTGCTCAACCCGACTTTGAGACTTGTAAGCCGGGTAGGTCGGCCGGGTTTGATCCGGCGGTTCTGCCGACGGTCTCGTCTTCGAGGGCGGACCCTCCCCCGTGTTCAGGCCGATTTTCATGCATTTCGAACCGTGGGAAGTGGTCCAAAAGGGAATGGGGGTGGACGTGACTGCTCATACCGACTTTGAGACTTGTAAGCCGGGTAGCTCGGCCGGGTTTGACCCGGCGGTTCTGCCGACGGTCTTGTCTTCGAGGCGGGTGCCTCCCCCGTGTACAGGCCGATTTTCATGCATTTCCAACCGTGGGAAGTGGTCCAAAAGGGGATGGGAGTGAACGTGACTGCTCAACCCGACTTTGGCGCTTCCGAGCCGGGTAGCTCAGCCGGGTTTGACCCGGCGGTTCTGCCGTCGGTCTCGTCTTCGAGGGGGGAGCGTCCCCCGTGTTCAGGCCGAATATTGTGCATTTCGAACCGTGGGAAGTGGTCCAAAAGGGAATGGGAGTGAACGTGACTGCTCAAGCCGACTTTGGCGCTTCCGAGCCGGGTAGCTCAGCCGGGTTTGATCCGGCGGTTCTGCCGACGGTCTCGTCTTCGGGGCGGCTGCCTCCCCCGTGTCCAGGCCGATTTTCATGCATTTGCAACCGTGGGAAGTGGTCCAAAAGGTGATGGGAGTGAATGTGACTGCTCAACCCGACTTTGGCGCTTCCGAGCCGGGTAGCTCAGCCGGGTTTGATCCGGCGGTTCTGCCGACGGTCTCGTCTTCGGGGCGGGTGCCTCCCCCGTGTACAGGCCGATTTTCATGCATTTCTATCGGTGGGAAGTGGTCCAAAAGGGAATGGGAGTGAACGTGACTGCTCAACCCGACTTTGGCGCTTCCGAGCCGGGTAGCTCAGCCGGGTTTGACCCGGCGGTTCTGCCGACGGTCTCGCCTTCGCGAGGGGGGCCTCCCCCGTGTACAGGCCGATTTTCATGCATTTCCAACCGTGGGAAGTGGTCCAAAAGGGAATGGGGGTGGACGTGACTGCTCATACCGACTTTGAGACTTGTAAGCCGGGTAGCTCAGCCGGGTTTGATCCTGCGGTTCTGCCGACGGTCTCGTCTTCGAGGGGGGAGCGTCCCCCGTGTTCGGGCCGAATTTTGTGCATTTCGAACCGTGGGAAGTGGTCCAAAAGGGAATGGGGGTGAACGTGACTGCTCAACCCGACTTTGGCGCTTCCGAGCCGGGTAGCTCAGCCGGGTTTGACCCGGCGGTTCTGCCGAGGGTCTCGTCTTCGAGGGGGGAGCGTCCCCCGTGTTCAGGCCGAATTTTGTGCATTTCGAACCGTGGGAAGTGGTCCAAAGGTCGATGGGAGTGAATGTGACTGCTCATACCGACTTTGAGGTTTCTAACCCGGGTAGCTCGGCCGGGTTTGACCCGGCGGTTCTGCCGACGGTCTCGTCTTCGAGGGCGGACCCTCCCCCGTGTACAGGCCGATTTTCATGCATTTCGAACCGTGGGAAGTGGTCCAAAAGCGGATGGGAGTGAACGTGACTGCTCAACCCGACTTTGGCGCTTCCGAGCCGGGTAGCTCAGCCGGGTTTGATCCGGCGGTTCTGCCGACGGTCTCGTCTTCGAGGCGGGTGCCTCCCCCGTGTACAGGCCGATTTTCATGCATTTCGAACCGCCGGAAGTGGTCCAAAAGGGGATGGGAGTGAATGTGACTGCTCAAGCCGACTTTGGCGCTTCCGAGCCGGGTAGCTCAGCCGGGTTTGACCCGGCGGTTCTGCCGACGGTCTCGTCTTCGAGGGGGGAGCGTCCCCCGTGTTCAGGCCGAATTTTGTGCATTTCGAACCGTGGGAAGTGGTCCAAAAGGGAATGGGGGTGAACGTGACTGCTCAACCCGACTTTGGCGCTTCCGAGCCGGGTAGCTCAGCCGGGTTTGACCCGGCGGTTCTGCCGAGGGTCTCGTCTTCGAGGGGGGAGCGTCCCCCGTGTTCAGGCCGAATTTTGTGCATTTCGAACCGTGGGAAGTGGTCCAAAGGTCGATGGGAGTGAATGTGACTGCTCATACCGACTTTGAGGCTTCTAACCCGGGTAGCTCGGCCGGGTTTGACCCGGCGGTTCTGCCGACGGTCTCGTCTTCGAGGGCGGACCCTCCCCCGTGTACAGGCCGATTTTCATGCATTTCGAACCGCCGGAAGTGGTCCAAAAGGGGATGGGAGTGAACGTGACTGCTCAAGCCGACTTTGAGGCTTCTAACCCGGGTAGCTCAGCCGGGTTTGACCCGGCGGTGCTGCCGACGGTCTCGCCTTCGAGAGGGGGCCCTCCCCCGTGTACAGGCCGATTTTCGTGCATTTCTATCGGTGGGAAGTGGTCCAAAGGTCGATGGGAGTGAATGTGACTGCTCAACCCGACTTTGAGGCTTCCGAGCCGGGTAGCTCAGCCGGGTTTGATCCGGCGGTTCTGCCGACGGTCTCGTCTTCGAGGCGGTTGCCTCCCCCGTGTACAGGCCGATTTTCATGCATTTCGAACCGTGGGAAGTGGTCCAAAAGGGGATGGGAGTGAATGTGACTGCTCAAGCCGACTTTGGCGCTTCCGAGCCGGGTAGCTCAGCCGGGTTTGGCCCGGCGGTTCTGCCGACGGTCTCGTCATCGGGGGCGGACCCTCCACCGTGTACAGGCCGATTTTCATGCATTTCGAACCGTGGGAAGTGGTCCAAAAGGGAATGGGGGTGAACGTGACTGCTCATACCGACTTTGAGGCTTCTAACCCGGGTAGCTCGGCCGGGTTTGATCCGGCGGTTCTGCCGACGGTCTCGTCATCGAGGGGGGAGACTCCCCCGTGTTCAGGCCGATTTTCATGCATTTCCAACGGTGGGAAGTGGTCCAAAGGTCGATGGGAGTGAATGTGACTGCTCAACCCGACTTTGAGACTTGTAAGCCGGGTAGGTCGGCCGGGTTTGACCCGGCGGTTCTGCCGACGGTCTCGTCTTCGGGGCGGCTGCCTCCCCCGTGTCCAGGCCGAAGTTCATGCATTTAGAACCGTGGGAAGTGGTCCAAAACGGAATGGGGGTGGACGTGACTGCTCATACCGACTTTGAGACTTGTAAGCCGGGTAGCTCAGCCGGGCTTGATCCGGCGGTTCTGCCGACGGTCTCGTCTTCGAGGCGGGTGCCTCCCCCGTGTACAGGCCGATTTTCATGCATTTCGAACCGCCGGAAGTGGTCCAAAAGGGGATGGGAGTGAATGTGACTGCTCAAGCCGACTTTGGCGCTTCCGAGCCGGGTAGCTCAGCCGGGTTTGACCCGGCGGTTCTGCCGACGGTCTCGTCTTCGGGGCGGGTGCCTCCCCCGTGTACAGGCCGATTTTCATGCATTTCCAACCGTGGGAAGTGGTCCAAAAGGGAATGGGAGTGAACGTGACTGCTCATACCGACTTTGAGACTTGTAAGCCGGGTAGCTCAGCCGGGTTTGACCCGGTGGTTCTGCCGACGGTCTCGTCTTCGAGGGCGGACCCTCCCCCGTGTTCAGGCCGATTTTCATGCATTTCGAAGCGTGGGAAGTGGCCCAAAAGGGAATGGGGGTGGACGTGACTGCTCATACCGACTTTGAGACTTGTAAGCCGGGTAGCTCAGCCGGGTTTGATCCGGCGGTTCTGCCGACGGTCCCGTCTTCGAGGGGGGAGCGCCCACCGTGCCCAGGCCGAATTTCGTGCATTTCTATCGGTGGGAAGTGGTCCAAAAGGGAATGGGAGTGAACGTGACTGCTCAACCCGACTTTGAGACTTGTAAGCCGGGTAGGTCAGCCGGGTTTGACCCGGCGGTTCTGCCGACGGTCTCGTCTTCGGGGCGGGTGCCTCCCCCGTGTACAGGCCGATTTTCATGCATTTCCAACCGTGGGAAGTGGTCCAAAAGGGAATGGGAGTGAACGTGACTGCTCATACCGACTTTGAGACTTGTAAGCCGGGTAGCTCAGCCGGGTTTGACCCGGTGGTTCTGCCGACGGTCTCGTCTTCGAGGGCGGACCCTCCCCCGTGTCCAGGCCGATTTTCATGCATTTCCAACCGTGGGAAGTGGTCCAAAAGGGAATGGGAGTGAACGTGACTGCTCAACCCGACTTTGAGACTTGTAAGCCGGGTAGCTCAGCCGGGTTTGACCCGGCGGTTCTGCCGACGGTCTCGTCTTCGAGGCGGGTGCCTCCCCCGTGTACAGGCCGATTTTCATGCATTTCCCACGGTGGGAACTGGTATCTTTCGTTACGGGGACAAGGGTCTGAAGCGGTGAAGTCAGTAACCGGCATAGTTAAGGAAAGGGTTCGAATTTTCTCAACATTACGAAAAAAGTGAGCAGGGAAGCTAGAGAAGGTGTCAGTGAGTCCCAAACGAGTGAACTGCAAAACTTAGGGAAATGCCCGAAAGCGTTTTAAAGGGTGAAATCGGGAACGAGGAAATGATGGGAAAGTGCCTGAAAGTGCTAAATGAGTAAACAGAAAAACTTAGAAAAATGTTTAAAAAGAAGAAATCAGTAACCAGAAAAACTGCGAAAAATGTTTAAAAAGAAGAAATCAGTAACCTGGAAAACTTAGAAAAATGTTTAAAAAGAAGAAGTGAGTAACCAGAAAAACTTAGAAAAATGTTTAAAAAGAAGAAGTGAGTAACCAGAAAAACTTAGAAAAATGTTTAAAAAGAAGAAATCAGTAACCAGAAAAACTTAGAAAAATGTTTAAAAAGAAGAAATGAGTAACCAGGAAAACTTAGAAAAATGTTTAAAAAGAAGAAATCAGTAACCAGAAAAACTTAGAAAAATGGTTAAAAAGAAGAAATGAGTAACCAGGAAAACTTAGAAAAATGTTTAAAAAGAAGAAATGAGTAACCAGGAAAACTTAGAAAAATGTTTAAAAAGAAGAAATCAGTAACCAGAAAAACTTAGAAAAATGTTTAAAAAGAAGAAGTGAGTAACCAGAAAAACTGCGAAAAATGTTTAAAAAGAAGAAATGAGTAACCAGAAAAACTTAGAAAAATGTTTAAAAAGAAGAAATGAGTAACCAGGAAAACTTAGAAAAATGTTTAAAAAGAAGAAATCAGTAACCTGGAAAAATTAGAAAAATGTTTAAAAAGAAGAAGTGAGTAACCAGAAAAACTTAGAAAAATGTTTAAAAAGAAGAAATCAGTAACCAGAAAAACTTAGAAAAATGTTTAAAAAGAAGAAGTGAGTAACCAGAAAAACTTAGAAAAATGTTTAAAAAGAAGAAATCAGTAACCAGAAAAACTGCGAAAAATGTTTAAAAAGAAGAAATGAGTAACCAGGAAAACTTAGAAAAATGTTTAAAAAGAAGAAGTGAGTAACCAGAAAAACTGCGAAAAATGTTTAAAAAGAAGAAATGAGTAACCAGGAAAACTTAGAAAAATGTTTAAAAAGAAGAAGTGAGTAACCAGAAAAACTTAGAAAAATGTCTAAAAAGAAGAAATCAGTAACCAGAAAAACTGCGAAAAATGTTTAAAAAGAAGAAATCAGTAACCTGGAAAACTTAGAAAAATGTTTAAAAAGAAGAAATCAGTAACCAGAAAAACTTAGAAAAATGTTTAAAAAGAAGAAGTGAGTAACCAGAAAAACTTAGAAAAATGTTTAAAAAGAAGAAATCAGTAACCAGAAAAACTTAGAAAAATGTTTAAAAAGAAGAAGTGAGTAACCAGAAAAACTTAGAAAAATGTCTAAAAAGAAGAAATCAGTAACCAGAAAAACTGCGAAAAATGTTTAAAAAGAAGAAATCAGTAACCTGGAAAACTTAGAAAAATGTTTAAAAAGAAGAAATCAGTAACCAGAAAAACTGCGAAAAATGTTTAAAAAGAAGAAATCAGTAACCTGGAAAACTTAGAAAAATGTTTAAAAAGAAGAAATGAGTAACCAGAAAAACTTAGAAAAATGTTTAAAAAGAAGAAATCAGTAACCAGAAAAACTGCGAAAAATGTTTAAAAAGAAGAAATCAGTAACCTGGAAAACTTAGAAAAATGTTTAAAAAGAAGAAATGAGTAACCAGAAAAACTTAGAAAAATGTTTAAAAAGAAGAAGTGAGTAACCAGAAAAACTTAGAAAAATGTTTAAAAAGAAGAAGTGAGTAACCAGAAAAACTTAGAAAAATGTTTAAAAAGAAGAAATCAGTAACCAGAAAAACTTAGAAAAATGTTTAAAAAGAAGAAATCAGTAACCAGAAAAACTTAGAAAAATGTTTAAAAAGAAGAAGTGAGTAACCAGAAAAACTTAGAAAAATGTTTAAAAAGAAGAAATCAGTAACCAGAAAAACTGCGAAAAATGTTTAAAAAGAAGAAATCAGTAACCTGGAAAACTTAGAAAAATGTTTAAAAAGAAGAAGTGAGTAACCAGAAAAACTTAGAAAAATGTTTAAAAAGAAGAAGTGAGTAACCAGAAAAACTTAGAAAAATGTTTAAAAAGAAGAAATCAGTAACCAGAAAAACTTAGAAAAATGTTTAAAAAGAAGAAGTGAGTAACCAGAAAAACTTAGAAAAATGTTTAAAAAGAAGAAATCAGTAACCAGAAAAACTGCGAAAAATGTTTAAAAAGAAGAAATCAGTAACCTGGAAAACTTAGAAAAATGTTTAAAAAGAAGAAATGAGTAACCAGAAAAACTTAGAAAAATGTTTAAAAAGAAGAAATCAGTAACCAGAAAAACTTAGAAAAATGTTTAAAAAGAAGAAATCAGTAACCTGGAAAACTTAGAAAAATGTTTAAAAAGAAGAAATGAGTAACCAGAAAAACTTAGAAAAATGTTTAAAAAGAAGAAATCAGTAACCAGAAAAACTGCGAAAAATGTTTAAAAAGAAGAAATGAGTAACCAGAAAAACTGCGAAAAATGTTTAAAAAGAAGAAATCAGTAACCAGAAAAACTTAGAAAAATGTTTAAAAAGAAGAAGTGAGTAACCAGAAAAACTTAGAAAAATGTTTAAAAAGAAGAAATCAGTAACCAGAAAAACTTGGGAAAAAACACTTAGAAAAATTTTCAGCAAAGTGTGAAAAATATTCTAAGTGTCAGCGGAGGAAAATGCTGAAGCATCGGGAAAGATTCGCAAACCTACGCCGAACATGTGCTCCGAAGTGCCGGAGGAATTGGGTGAGTTGAGCCCGGCAAATGGCCAGCTGTCGTTTTGTGCCTGCAGCCCGAAAACTTTAACTTTGTCTGTCGCGGAAGTCCGGACCGAGGAAAATCCAAACGGTTTTGACCGGACCGAGTTCCAGACCGATGCAGTCAAATTTGGAATTCAGACCCATTCAGTGCCACTTGTAGTTTTTCCGCAGTGAGGTTGGCGGGGTACCCGGAGATATATGGGAACACGATTTTTAGAACAAAATGGCGGCGCGGGACCGTTCTGAAAGGCATCCGAAAAACGGTTCCACGGGCATAGCACTTTAATGACAGGTATGAGTGCATGCCGGAGAGCTCTTGGAAGTCGAATTTTTGACACTTTGTCAATTTTTTGACAGATTTGACAAACTCTTTCTGTCTGTTCTAAGAGTCGGTCAGAGACTTGTGCGGCGGTCTTTTGACACTATTGGAGGGCGGGCAAACCCCACGTTGACTCCGGCCGTCCCTCCACAGGCGCTCGTGTCCAAAATGAAGGCGAGAGACGCGAGTGGCCTGGTTCCCTTGGGTGTTGCCAAGAAGGCTGCGGGCTGACCGTTGCCTGAGCACTCCCTAAAGCCTCTTGTGATGAGAGCAGACCTCGCGTGCCGCACGACCGGCTCTGGGAGTCGTTGGGCCGCTATTTGTGAATAGTCTGGTCCTCCTCTGCCACCCGGACAAGCGCGATGGCTCTGCCGCCCTGCGGTGCTCGTCACCCAGGTTTGGGGAACACGATACTCGTAACAAAAATAAAAGGCGGCTCGGGACCTGCAGGCGAAAGGGGTCCCGTGGTGCTAAGCACGTCGACTTCGGGTCTCGGTGCAAGCCGGAGAGCTCACGGAAGTCTAAAGTTTTCGGCACGTGGTCGAATCTTTTCAAAGGCTTACCCGGCTCTTTCCGTCCATTCTGAGAGTAAGTCAGAGGCCGGTGCGGAGGTCTCTTGACAATCGGAGGGGGTGGTGGCCCTCCGCAGGCGCTCGTGTCGAAAATGAAGGCGAGAGACGCGAGTGGCCTGGTTCCCCTGGGTGTTGCCAGGAAGGCTGCGGGCTGACCCTTGCCTGAGCACTCCCTAAAGCCTCTTGTGACGAGAGCAGACCTCGCGCGCCGCACGACCGGCTCTGGGAGTCGTTGGGCCGCTATCTGTGAATAGTCTGGTCCTCCTCTGCCACCCGGCCAAGTGCGATGGCTCTGCCGCCCTGCGGTGCTTGTCACGCAGGTATGGGGCACACGATGCTCGTAACAGCAAATAAAGGCGGCTCGGGACCTGCAGGCGAAAGGGGTCCCGTGGTGCTTAGCACGCCGACTTCGGGTCTCGGTGCAAGCCGGAGAGCTCACGGAAGTCTAAAGTTTTCGGCACGTGGTCGAATCTTTTGAAAGGCTTACCCGGCTCTTTCCGTCCATTCTGAGAGTCAGTCAGAGGCCGGTGCGGCGGTCTATTGACGACCGGAGGCTCCCATGGGTGTTGCGATGAGGGTGGAGGGCACAGAACCTTGCCTTAGCACTCCCTAATAAAGCCTCTTGTGAAGAGAGCAGACCTCGCGCGCCGCACGACCGGCTCTGGGAGTCGTTGGGCCGCTATCTGTGAATAGTCTGGTCCTCCTCTGCCACCCGGCCAAGTGCGATGGCTCTGCCGCCCTGCGGTGCTTGTCACGCAGGTATGGGGCACACGATGCTCGTAACAGCAAATAAAGGCGGCTCGGGACCTGCAGGCGAAAGGGGTCCCGTGGTGCTTAGCACGTCGACTTCGGGTCTCGGTGCAAGCCGGAGAGCTCACGGAAGTCTAAAGTTTTCGGCACGTGGTCGAATCTTTTGAAAGGCTTACCCGGCTCTTTCCGTCCATTCTGAGCGTCAGTCAGAGGCCGGTGCGGCGGTCTATTGACGACCGGAGGCTCCCATGGGTGTTGCGATGAGGGTGGAGGGCACAGAACCTTGCCTTAGCACTCCCTAATAAAGCCTCTTGTGAAGAGAGCAGACCTCGCGCGCCGCACGACCGGCTCTGGGAGTCGTTGGGCCGCTATCTGTGAATAGTCTGGTCCTCCTCTGCCACCCGGCCAAGTGCGATGGCTCTGCCGCCCTGCGGTGCTTGTCACGCAGGTATGGGGCACACGATGCTCGTAACAGCAAATAAAGGCGGCTCGGGACCTGCAGGCGAAAGGGGTCCCGTGGTGCTTAGCACGTCGACTTCGGGTCTCGGTGCAAGCCGGAGAGCTCACGGAAGTCTAAAGTTTTCGGCACGTGGTCGAATCTTTTGAAAGGCTTACCCGGCTCTTTCCGTCCATTCTGAGAGTCAGTCAGAGGCCGGTGCGGCGGTCTATTGACGACCGGAGGCTCCCATGGGTGTTGCGATGAGGGTGGAGGGCACAGAACCTTGCCTTAGCACTCCCTAATAAAGCCTCTTGTGAAGAGAGCAGACCTCGCGCGCCGCACGACCGGCTCTGGGAGTCGTTGGGCCGCTATCTGTGAATAGTCTGGTCCTCCTCTGCCACCCGGCCAAGT
>NW_027310040.1:275000-277500 GCF_047496795.1 Chiloscyllium punctatum
GGTTTCGGGGCCAGCAGGAGAGCTCGTCGGGGTAGCAGGCCCTGCAGCCGTGGTCACCGCCAAACCCCCACAACTCGAGCAAGTGAAAAAAAAAGTAACAAATAAGAAAGGATCGTCGGCTTGGGGGTACGCCCGTTTCCGTTTCAACTTGTCTCGCGAGGGTGGTTTCGGGGCCAGCAGGAGAGCTCGTCGGGGTAGCAGGCCCTGCAGCCGTGGTCACCGCCAAACCCCCACAACTCGAGCAAGTGAAAAAAAAAGTAACAAATAAGAAAGGATCGTCGGCTTGGGGGTACGCCCGTTTCCGTTTCAACTTGTCTCGCGAGGGTGGTTTCGGGGCCAGCAGGAGAGCTCGTCGGGGTAGCAGGCCCTGCAGCCGTGGTCACCGCCAAATCCCCACAACTCGAGCAAGTGAAAAAAAAAGTAACAAATAAGAAAGGATCGTCGGCTTGGGGGTACGCCCGTTTCCGTTTCAACTTGTCTCGCGAGGGTGGTTTCGGGGCCAGCAGGAGAGCTCGTCGGGGTAGCAGGCCCTGCAGCCGTGGTCACCGCCAAACCCCCCACAACTGTTGGGCGCCTACCTGCGCGGGGCAGGAGGACACTTTCCGATTTCAAATCTCCGTTTGCCGAGTCCACCCCGAACGCACGCGGGCGGGCGGGTTCGCATCACCCTTCGTCACAAGGGGCGAAGCCCGTTCCACCGTCTCGTCAGTAGTGCCGACCGGTCTGTGATCGACGAGGGGAGCCACACCAGGTCCGGCCCTGCTGCTTGGCGGCACCGCGTCGTCGGGAGCTCGCGACAGACGGAGGGTTTCGGTGTACTCTCCAGCCACGGGAAACGAAGCCGGTGATGCAGGCGCCGGTCCTTCGCTCCCAAATCGGCTGGGTTTACATCGTTGCTATCTAGTCACGCTCCCTTCAAACCCGACGGGGTACCTATTCCCCTCACCCGTCTGTGCGTATACAGCCTCTTTGCACTTGCGGGATGGGGGTGGTGGTTTAAAGACTCTCGAGTTGCCGCCCGTCGGTCTCCGAGCTCCGTGCAGTAGTGATCCCCAGCGAACTGCCAGCAGGGCGAACGAGCGATCCCGCTCTCGGTCGGGGCGCCTGGCGTCGATCGGTGGTCGGTGGCTTGCGGGCAAGCTGCGCTGTGAGTGTGGGAACGAGTATGACGAGCCGTTGCCGCGACTCCCATTCCACCTCGGCGGTGGCTGGGCCGGGCGGGCGTCTGCTCGGGCGAGTGCCGCCCCCGCCTCCTCGCAGGAAGTCCGCTCGCCGACACGCCGCCACGTGCACGCGTCAGTGACGCTGCCGAACCGATGGCCGGTGCCCGTTCCCGCCTCTGCTTTTCCTAGGGCAAAGCTGCTGCACGCCTCGTGATACTCGGCGGGCGACATGGTGGCGGTGATCCTGCCTCCGTCGCTGCGGTGCGTTGGGGCACGCATCGCCTCTTGGGCGCCCTGTCCTCCTCCCCCCAATAGACGTATGTTTCTGCGGGCCGCACCAGGATGGTGCTCCCCACCGCTTCACGCCACCCTGCTCCGCCCGCACGCCGGCGTGCAGGTGGCTGTAGCTCAAGGTGGGGAGCGTATGTGCGGTCCGGGTCGCTTTCCTCTGGCGAGGGAGAGAGACCTAAAACAAACTCAGACAACTCTTGACGGTGGATCACTCGGCTCGTGCGTCGATGACGAACGCAGCTAGCTGCGAGAATTAATGTGAATTGCAGGACACATTGATCATCGACACTTTGAACGCACTTTGCGGCCCCGGGTTCTTCCCGGGGCCACGCCTGTCTGAGGGTCGTTTGGCAATCAATCGCACTCGCCTTGGCTGGCGAGAGCGCGGCTGGGGTGTCGCAGAGGACCCGTCCTCTTTGTCCCCCTAAGTTCAGACTCCGGAGCCCTCCGGCGTCGGAGCGCTTGGCCTTTCCCCCCCACCCTGCACATTCCGTTCGTCAGGCTCGACGCCATCCCCCCGCCGGGGAGCGCGGCCTGGCGTCCGTCTGTGTCGTGGCAGTGGGGCCAGCACGGCTGTCACCGGTCCCAGAATGGCTGTCGGTGGTTCACACTGTGTGTGTGTGCCAACCCTCCTGGTCTTTGGGACACGGAGCTGCCACGAAGTGTTGAGCCTCCAGTGGGGGGTCTGCCTAAGCTCTGCACGTCCGCATTGGGTCCGTCTCTCGGTTGGCTGGCAGTGGAAAGAGTGAAGGGAGCCGCGGAGGTCCGGTGCTGGTGCGCCGCCGGCCTGACCGTGGAGCTCGCCGGTTTGACACGCTGACCCGACTCGATGGTTGATCGATTGAGAGTGCTGGGAGCTGCAGGCCGCCCGCTGCTGCAGCCGCCCGTCTCGTGGTTCGTCCTCGGCCTTAAGTGGCCGGCGGGGCGTCTGATCCTGTCTCCCCTGCTGGCGCCGAGTGCCTGGCCGAGGGAGGAGGTTTTCGTCGAACGCTGTGACTTGGACGGTCGCACGCGCGTGGATCGCTGGCTCTTGGCTCTCCCGTTCA